>NC_090652.1:131267148-131287148 GCF_040937935.1 Hyperolius riggenbachi | reverse complement strand
TCAATACTTCTTTGGTATACGCTTTAACGTACACACTGTCCAGTGACTCTCTGTATCCTGCATGTGAATATAACAGCACAGAGGATTGCTATTCTCTCTAGACTTAATTAGCATAGTGACACACCCATCAGGGATTCTTCTGTCATAAGCCTGTGGAATGCCTGTATTTGTTTCTTCAGTTGAACCATAGATACAAAAGCTGAAATAATGTTTGCAAAAATCCTTGTAATGAGTTTATTTGATCTGAAGAGACTGTTATTTCTTAAAAAAACCAAAAGACACTATATCATTATTTCACTTTTACTATTTCACAAATTACAGTTGGCTCATTCTACTACTTTTGGTACAATCATTTTTCTTAATATGTGATGTATTATATTTTACCCATTCAGCAGTGCCATCTGAACTATGCAATAAGGAAATGGCCTCAAGCGCTTTATGCTTATGACAAAACAGTGTCAGCAGTCGGAAGAAGTGAAAACTTCTCCAAACAGCCAATCTCCAGTCATCTAGGGAGAGCCCACCATACTAGTAAATAATTCTACTGGTCTGTCTCTAATAAATGAACTGGCAACTGTGTTGATTAAATAGCAGTAGGAGAACAGAGGCGCCAGCAGGATAAAAGTGGATAAAAACTTTAAAATTTGCTGGGAGGAAGTGGTGGACTTACCTCCATAAAGCAGACACGAAAGACTGTCTGAATAGTAGTCAGATTTATCAATTAGTACCCCAAAACAGTGCAACGCGTTTCGCAGGCCCAGCCCACTTCATCAGGCAATAAAAATGGGGACAAGACAGAATTTCAGCAATAGCAGGTGTAGCGCCTCAGTGTTGATTAAATAGCTGTGCACTAATAGGTAATGAGCTAGTGGCTTTCATTTGCTAGCCATTCCTGAACAAACAGTTATTTGCATGCTACGAGAATTTTCATCTTGACTAATCAGGAGGAATTAAACTCCAAACCTGTAAAGTACAAACCCTTATTCAGTATCAATCCCAGTTTCTCAGTAACCAGTTATCTAAAAATGCTAGGTAAAAAGGTTAACATAATAGAGCCAGAGCTCAAATAATAATTTTACTTATGAACAGTTATTATTTTGTCACTCTAATGTTCTCCATAGTATAAATAGCTACTAGTGCTCAACCCATTCCTATGGCATCCAGAACAAGTTGGTGTGGCCTAGTGTTGCCTAGCAGGGGCAGTCCGACACTTATCACAATCACTGATAACAGTCACTATCTACAGGAGCAGCAGGGGAATAAGGTGAAGGGTCAAGGCTTTCACTTTTATGGCAATTAACAAACGCAACCATAAAAATGGAGGTCTTATACAGTTATAGACTGCAAAGGATTCTGAGATGTGGAAGTATTCCTGTTAGCTTTTTGTAGATTTCAGTGCTCAGACATAACAGCACATATGACAGACAACACAACATATGACAATCTTAATTAGAGGATGGTGGAGAGTTCCAGGATTCCCTGCTGTATTCTATGCAACAACTGCTAAAAAGAGGCATCTTAGTGGGAGATAGAGTCCTACATGTCTCAAGCATGAAGGCTTCCAAAAGAAAGAAACTGCCCATAGCAACTAATCCGTGTCACTCCACATATGTACTGTATTTCAACAACAAAAAGCAAATTGCAATAAAATGATAATGTTCACAGCATCAGCAATAAATGTACATTCTTTTGGTGAGCTCAGTGGTGTAGTGGATAGCTCTCTCACCTTGCTTGGCTTGAATCCCAGCCAGGGCACTACCTACATGGCATTTGTATGTTTTCCCCAGACATGGGTCTGTGTGGGTTTCCGCTGTACACTTCAGTTCCCTCCCACATCCCAACAACATACAGATCATTTCATTGGCTTTCCTCCTCAAAAATTGACCGTAGACTATGATGGACATATTCCTGTGGTAGGGATTAGATTGTGTGCCTCTCTAAGGGACAGTTAAGTGACAAGACTATACTCTGAAGCAGCTGATTTGGGTATAATGGGTGCTGCCATAGATGCCAATGTTAATAGCTACTATTTGCAGTTGCTGTTTACACAGCGGGCTGTCCTTGCTATTTTATACCTGTAATAGCTGCTAATCATGACTATTAACATAGGCGCCTATTATGGCACCCATATTATTGGTGAATAATGTTAGGTATCGGAAGGGGGGGTCTTAGGGTTAGGCATTGCCCAGGGGTCTTACGGCTAGGCATTGGCAAGGGAGTTCTTAGGGTTAGGCACCGGTAGGGGGATTGGTTATGGTTGGGCATATAGTAAAATATCAGTATACATTACCGTAGTAGCGGAATATTGGTATTTTTACCAATATTACACTAGCGGCCTTCTCTAGCACCCAAATTACCTCAACACCCTTTTTAAATGTACACTGTTTAGCGCTGCAGAAAATGTCAGTGCTATATAAATACTGAATAATATTAACATAATGCAATCTTATGAATACATAGGACTATCATTACAATGTTCTCAAATGTAATCCATACAAACATATAAGGGGCTTATTTTTGTTCACTGAAAAGGAGGCTTCAGCACATGTGATGAGGTGAATCATGATGCTCTTACATGTATGTAATATTGGTATGGACAAGTGCAACATGTGACTGAAATCATCCAGTTTGTCTGGCTTGCTGGCAACTCATGTCATTTAGTAGGTCAATCTATATTTTATTCTGTAAACCAATTACTTTTACATGATGGAGTTATTTCACCATTAGCTACACAATTTGATTTTCCTGCTGACATTTGTATACATTGTGTAATATTGCAATAGAATATTATAGGCCTTTGATCGAATTTATGAATACTGTACACAGACAAGATACCACATTTGGAACCGGTCAACTAGAATACGTGTACGACTTTTATTATTACTATTAACACCCTCACATTAATTATATTATAGCAAAGTAAATTATGATATTAATTATTAATGGCTGCTAACCAAGGAAAATCAAATGTGTCTTGCAGGAAGAATAGCTAGAGGCATTGATAACCTAGACATTTTTCCCAAAGTAGAGCTATAGATAAAGCCAGCAGTGCCTGACTCAGCTTTTCCCTGAAAAAGGCAATTACATTTAGATTGTTGCTTCAATAAATACTGCTCATTGTGGAAAAGATATTTATGTTCAGATCAATACACTACATTAAATGTCCATTCTACTGATTTAGACAGTGTCACCTTATCCTAGACGCAACACTGAGCAAATTACAATATAGTGAGCCTGTGCAGTACAAAGACAAAAGCGGCATGCATGTAGAATATTTACTTGTATGCAGTAGCAAATATAGGATGTAAATAAAACCTGTGCTTAAAGGAAACCTGAACACTGGATGCATTTTTTAATCCTTTCCCAGGATTATACACATATTTTACCTTCTCTCTGTTATTTACTACTAGTAGTGATGATGTTTAAACCAAGCATCCCATTTCTGCACCATTCAGCACTGAACCTGCAGACAGGGTCAGGGGTATTCACTTCCTTGTGCTACATAAGACTTTTCACATGACTCCGATACTAACTATACTTCCTCCATGCAAAGGGGAAGTATGAAATCAAGTCAAACATGCCATAAAGCGCAAGTAAGTGATTCACCCTGACCCTATTCGCAGGTGCAGTGCTGAATGGTGCTGAAGTGAGGTGATCATGTGAATTTGGAATAATGTTTCAAATTCGAACATCAACACTTTTTTAGTACTTTTTATATAGCCTTACATCTGCACTGCCCATCTTCCAACTGAGAGAGGTCAAGTAGCTGCACCTTGCACTTTCCCTACCCATCCCAGATACATTTAAGGTCAAGAAATGGAAAAATAGTGCCTGTTCATTTGGACACCCCATTCATGGCAATACAAGTCTCCATATTAACGGGGCTAACTGTATAATATAGGAGCTCAGTTGAATTACTGTAAATTTTGTCCAATTGGGTAAAATGCTGATTTGTGGCTGCTGTAATTAGTGGCTTTTACAGGATTTGGGTAAATTCTTGCTTTATATCTCCCGTAGGACCCACAATTAGTGGCTTTATAGCCTCTAGGGTAAATTGCAGCTTTACGGAATTCACTTGGGCAAACTGATGCTTTATGGCTGGGGAAGGCCAGTGTTAGGAGTAGATGAGGGAGGCTAGTGCCAGGCATATATAGGGGGAAGGTTAGAGTAGCTAGGGGAGGGTCAGCGTGAGAACAAGGTTACGTTGAGGGATAGTAGGATATTCATATAATTACCAATAGTCTATGGCATTTCCTGAGATACTCCTGGAGAAGGAACATGGAGGTATGATGGCTAAATAGGTAGCGATTCTGTTCTGAGGCACTAATGATCCATTTTGAAAATCAAGACACTCTCTGCATTGTGTTTGTATGATCTCCACTTACATTTGCATGAGTTTCTTCCAGACACTTCAGTTTCCTCCCACAATCCAAAAATATACTAATAAGCTAATCTCTTTAGACTGAACACCTCTGATGAGCAGTTAGGGCTGGAACCCACTAAGAATTGCAAATCAGGCTCGCAATCGCGATCACGTGTCTTATGCAAGCATTTTGTAAGTGATTTCATGAGCGATTTCTGGCAATTCTTGTAATGAGATTAAAAAGGTGTTGTCTTTTTGATAGAAATTGTGATTGTTGTGATTTGCAATTCTGATTTTTTGTTTCAATTTTTTTTAATTTAAGTTTCCATGTGTGTTTGGCAATGTGAACATTTTAAAGTGGCCTACACATCTGACTGGCTGGCACCCTGTGGAGTATAAAAGCAGAGTCTCTCAACGAAAACTAAGTGCAGCTCTGTGAACTTCCCTTGAGGAGGCTTCCTCTTCCAGGAGACAGTAAACAGGAAGTATCACTGTGCTTTTAAAGCGTTATGGGAAAAACAAGTACTTGTGGGTACTTCCTGTGTTTTAAAATCACACACAAAGCGATATGTGTAGCAATTCATTAACGATTGGACAGCCTTTACATACTTCACATTGGAGCGAAAACGCTCCCAAAATGCTGCATGTTCTGCAATTCCGATTACCCTAATTACCCTTGCTCCAGTGGGTTCAATTCACTTACATAATCGAAGCATTTTTATAAATCACCAGCGATGTATGTCAATCCAAAAATGCTGCCAAAAGCGTTCTAGTAAGTCCCGGCCCTTACACGTGTTTGATGCACACTGTAAAGCATTGTTGAAAATGTCAGTACTCTATAAGATAATGATAATCAAAAGCATACTGTGACACCTCATTGTACTTGCTGCAATGCAGCATTGTTTGACAGATATTTTATTGCCTACAGGATCGCTTGAGTAAATACAGTGAGCCAAACAAAGGGATGCCTTTCTACTTTTGAAAATGCTTGCAAAAGCACTCCAGGTTGACTAGAGACTGATTTATTCACTTTAGATTTTAATTCCAAATGCACTTTCCGTTAACAGCATCCACTTAATTGCAAACAACTGAACTCACAAATATAATACAATTCCCATAATCCCCTAGGGATACTCTGTTTTATCAAGGAAGTTTGATCTTTGAAGAAGGCCAGAAAACCTAAATTATGAAAGAGGAAAAGCAGTAGCAATGATGTGAAAATACCGCTTTGAAACTTATAAATCTAGGTCAACTTCTTTTGCCCAGAGTATCTCGGATCGACACAAAGCTTTATCGCTTATAAGTTGCAAAAATTAGCATTACAGCAAATAACAAGATGAGAAATTGCAAAGAGACTATTAAAACACTGGAAGAAATGTTCCCAGCAGCTGAGGAAATGTTCCCAGTAGCTAACTCCATCTCACATTACAGCCATTTGATGTCAAGAAATGAAGAAATATCACGGAGGTGCCTGTCATTACAATAAGGTAACAAGAGATAAATATTGGCTTCATTATATTTCGGGGACAAGAACTCAGCATAGTGATTCAGATGGTGTTTTTTTTGCTGCAAAGTATATTGTACTCTCCTGCAGCCTACTCTAAAGACACATACAGGCTTGTTGTTGGCCGCAGATTAGAAATGAGCATTGGACACACTGTTTTATGGAGAGGGGACAGGTAGGACTGCAGTTGAAGCCAGTGATACTGAAAGACACTGCACAGAATCTTGATTTTCACCCAATACATTACAAACATTTATTTTGAATAGTAAAAGTCTTAAGTGTGCAGTTAGCTTAAGCTTACAAGTGTCAAGAGCATAACAGTAGTCCCTGCAAACCCGGCCATTGCAGCTGGGCCTGGTGGCTACAGGGCCCTCTTCTGTTTAGAGATGCAGAGAGTGGCAGCAGAAATGTCATAAAGTACCTGTCATTGGAGATAGTGGCATATCCTTGCTTCAGATGTGTTGTACTGTATAAATGAATTCTTATATAATAATATATATATACAGAGGGACCTTGCCAAATCCTTGATATGGGAGGGTTAAGGGATATTTAGGGGATTGGCTGTCTATGTTTTGCTGGGGGAGCACTCAAAGCCTAGTTGCGCCCCTGCATCCAATTCAAAATGCAGTTTTGCACTACTTGCTCCAGTGCAACATGTTGGGACGTCAATCTACCACCCCTCCCGCCCTTGTGAAATCAATAAGTGGCCACCTTAAAGGACCTCTGTCACGAAAATCTTAAAATTTTAAATATATGTAAACACATACAATTAAGAAGTACATTTCTTCCAGAGTCAAATGAGGTATACATTACTTTTCTCCTATGTTGCTGTCACTAGCAGTAGGTATTAGAAAGCTGACAGAACTGACAGGTTTTGGACTAGCCCATATCCCTGTAAGCCTGCACATGCACAGAGAGAACCCGCAGTCTTCCTGTTCCAGGTCACAGCGTGACTTTATTTCAGAGTTGCCAATGTAATTTATAGTGTCCAGCCTGGGAGCAGGAGTGCTAAGATAAGGGGCCAGTGAATACCCAAGGTTCCTGCTCAGGGTCTCTTTAACCAAGCATGCATTATCCTATTTTTGATAGTAATGCCATGAATCCAATTTTCCCTAATAATAATCTTACAACGAAGGAGATGACAAATGAACAAAGAATGAACACATTCGCTCTGCAAGACCTTGGCATTGAGCATGTTGATTGTAAAGCATGGCCAAATATAAGTCAAGATCAAAGGACTAAGTGACAGCAAAACACAGTGGCAGAAACACATGCAGATAAGGAAAATAATAATAATAAAAAACACATATCAACTCTTAAGGAAAGTAGCATGCCATTTCAGTTATTCAATTATTCTCGATTTTTAAGAAAACATTGTGATGCTAATTATTTTACATGTTTCCAAACACATTTTAGTAATCACAAAACTGCACACTTGTACTCGGGAACACAATGAACAAGCAAAATAACAAATATTTCGCTGCATTTGATATTTCAGCTATTGCCAAATAAACGTACAGCTCAACAAAACAGATGTTAGAAGAAAGCAATGAGACAAGACCTAGAGCAAGAGTGGCGCTTTGCAGGTGCATTTCCACTAAAGCTTTTCAGGCTACCTTGAATTATAAACAGATGCCACAGGGACCCCTGCAGTTTCTCATTAACACTGGCAGCACTTTCATGAGACCAAAATTAGTATTAAAAGAATTCTCACTTTCCGCTAATTACAACTAATATTTAATTAAGAGCACTGAAGCTTTTGTCTGATTTGTCAGAACTGAAACCTTGAAACATTGTAAGTGTGTATATTACAAGTAAAGGTCATTTCCCAGTAGTTTAGGGAATCTAATACATTAGTAATCAGAACCAGATTTAAATAAAACCAGATTCTTCAAAGGGCAGAGCATCCCATCTTTGGTAGAAAAAGACCCTTCAAAGGATTTTCTTTAGGAAAAACAGTATTACGAACAAGAGCTCAGAACACATATGGCAGAATAGTGAGACGTCACCTGAAAAAGTGGGTTGTAACCCGATGAAACATATGTTGTTGAATTCTCACTATGTCAATGTCAGCCTTCATTTTTCATACATATTATTAGTGTTGGTGCTTGAATTTGGGATCCTGCATTCGTAACAGGAATGATGCCGAACAGCGCACTTCAGCCTCCAAGTTAGTGGACAGGGTCACTACTGCAGGCCTGGTAAGAGGAAGCATTGGAGTCACATGAAGCAGCATGTGGACAACAACACCGTGACCCTGTCCACTAGCGTAGGTGCTGAAGTGTGGTGTTCAGCATATTTCAGGTTTCCAAATGTAAGATTCCACATTTGAACATCAACAAACACTACATATTATACCTTTTGTTTATGATGAATTTGCTTCAATAAGTGGACTTCTTATAACTTCCCATCACCATTGCTAGACTTATTAAAGCTAGACCTACTTAGCTCTCCCGCTATCCCTGCATCATACCAGCTATTTTATCCGCTACAGAATTTCGTACCAGAACTCTGTAGTGGATAAAATAGCCGATATTTGGCATTGTCAGTACAAAGTTCTGTCACTATCTTCTTGTGCAACCCTGGCACCCACATCACCGGCTGTAGCTTATAATTCATAATTTTAACATGGGGCCCATTTCTCAGGGCCACCATCGTGCCCAAATGACTGGCGTCATACTAAATCCACCATAGAGAACTGATGCTCCCTATGTATAATTTCTGATTAGGGTGACCATCCAGTTATATATGGCAATATAGTTGCACAGGAATAAGGTACATGTTTTTTCCTAAAAGGCCTGTGTTATGTATAGCTTTAACCTGAAGAGGATGCTTTTCTGTGGAGTTTAACTTGAAATTGTTGGCTTATCATGTAAGTAAACTGATAAATACCATATTTTTCAGACTATAAGATGCACCTAGGTTTAAAGGACAAATACCAGGGGAAAAATATATACTAAATCTGGTGCATCCATGGTGAAGGGGAATCTTGTGGATTATGCCTCCTTGGTACCTCATGCCCCCTTGTAACTCTTGTGTCTCACTGTGTCCTCCTCTGTCCCCCTTATGTCCTCCTGTGTCCCCATGTGTCCTCCTCTGTCTTCCGTGTGTCCTCCTCTATGTCTCTTTGTGTCCTCCTGTGTCCTTTGTTTGTACCTGTGTGTCCTCCTCTGCATGGGCACAGTACAGGTAGTCCCCGACATTGCAGCGGGTTGGAGGTTGGTATTGGCAGGCGTTCACAAGTCAGGAACTCCCTGCATTTGGACTATAAGATGCAGTGACCTTTTGTCCCCACTTTTGGGGGAGAAAAAGTGAGTCTTATAGTCCAAAAAAACCTGTAAATTACTGCATATTGTTGCAGCACATTACCTTGAAAAGAGAAGTCAGTGGGATACCAATGCTCTATGGATGGCATCCCACTGTGCCAGCCTGTCTGGCCTGGGCTGTCCTGTGCCTTCTGTGTTTATCTGCCAGCAAATATACAGTCATTGTTCCTTTTAATCACTGTGTTTCATTTGTCTCTAATAGCCATTTGGTACATTAAGTTATACACAGAATTTGTTGCTGGGTAATGCCAAACATTTGTATGACAGGTAGATGCAGTATTATGTGTGATTTAGAAACCCTGCAAAATAGCTGTGGAGACCCATAACTAGCTACAATACATGTCTGCTACATGTCTGGAGCTACAATTGGCTGCTAGTTGAACGATGCCTTAAGTTTATGCTACATAGCACTCATGTATAATCAATCCATGGTGCTGTCTATGACTCGAAGTCACCCATTTTAAAGATGGCCACTAATGATACAATTTGCTCAACAATCGATTATAAACGATTCTTCGTATTAAGGATCGTAAATGATCGTTTGGGACTACTAATGGACAAAAATCTCCTAACCAATCTGATCAGATTGATGGGATTGAAACAAAATTTGGATCGATTTCATTAATCTGATCGGATTGGTTAGGAGATTTTTGCCCATTAGTGGTCCCAAATGATCATTTACAATCCTTCATACGAAGAATCGTTTTGATTCTTGATTTGATTGATTTGAACGTAATTGATCGTTCAGCAAATTGTATCATTAATGGCTACCTTTAGATCCTTCAACTGCCCCTGCATATGCATGCTCTAAAACCTTTGGGCTAACAAATAAAAATGCAGTGTATCTGCCCAGACCTTTACTTGACTATGCTCATGCCTAGCTATTGGTCATAGAGGATCCTACTGTCACAGTGCAGTGCTACCAAATAAGAATAGGAACTGGTATGACAGTCTGGCAGTATGGCTCTGTTGCAGTACTACTGAAAGCCAGAATAGCTAGCTTTCAGTCACAAATGGTACCTGTGGAAACTTTGTTCTTTTGAACACTTTCTTTAAAGGACACCTGAAGTGAAAGGGATGTGGAGGCTGTCATATTTATTTCCTGTAAGACATACCAGTTGCCTGGCAGTCCTGCTGGTCTCTTTGACTGCAGTCATGTCTGAATCACACACCTGAAACAAGCATGTGACTAATCTAATCAGACTTCAGTCAGACTAGATTAGTCACATGCTAAACTAGTGACATGCTAATCTACAGTGGTCAGGACTAACAGCCCATACAGGACGACAACATTGACTAACAGGCCAAGGTAACTGGAGCAAGGCTGGGGCCCAGATGGACAAAGGGAACTGGAAGAGGCTTCAGGCAGGAGTAGAAAGCAGGATAGGGTAGTCAGCAGGACTGACTGTCTGGCAGAGCAGGGCCAGGCTTCAGAGCTAACTGGTAGTCTGGTAAGGAAACAGGAGTAGGCCAGAGAAGCTAGCTGTAAGGAACAGTATGACAACCAAGCTAAAGCTGTCTCAGCAAACCACTAGCATGGTGAAGGGGATGCTATCCCTTGTGTCTAGAGTTCCAGATTAATAGCACTGGAAGGAGGAGAGGTGCGCATTTATTTATCTTTAGGGCCCATTTCCACTACACATGGTGCGGTGTGATTGCTGCACCAAATCAAATTGAAACTGCAGTCAATGCTAGTCGATGGGACTGTTCCCAATGAGGCAAATGTCCGGTCGCGATAAGATGCGTTGCAGCAAAATGTATAGATAGTATGCTGCAGTTCCCCGCAGTCCACATGTGGGTCCCATATGGATTGTATTAAGCCGCACTGCACTGCACTAGTATGTGCGGTTGTATGCTGTGCAGTGATCACACGTGGCAATGCAGCCAGTGGAAACGGGCCCTTACTGAAATATATCCCTATTTAAAATCCTGCCCCCTGTGTAATAACACTTTCTGATCTGCATCTGGCTTCCACGGTTTTCAATAATAACTTTTTATTCAACAAAAGATAAAAGGTTATACAACAATGTATATGTCATAAAAGTCATTAATGGGTGGTAAGAACCATGAAATAGGAAAAAGAACAAGTAGTGAGTGATTTTAACTCACTTATACAAATCACCCACCCACAAGCTAGGTGCAATTACAGGTAAAGAAATTATGCATTGAAAAAATATTTACACTTACAGAATGTCATACGCAAATACTGTATGTGTTGCATAAATGACTTCCAGAAAATGAAACTGACCATTCAGGCCCAGTGCACACCAAAACCGCTAGCAGATCCACAAAACGCTAGCGGTTTTGGGTGCGGAGTGCAGATAAATGGCGCAGTGCACACCGAGCGGATTTGGATGCAATCCGCCAGCCGCATCTGCCTGTTAATCCGCGTGGCTAATGTAAATGAATGGGCAGGTGCACACCGGCGGTTTGAGTTTTTTTTGCAAACCGCAAATGTACAGCAGGGGGCACGTTTGCAGTTTGCAAAAAAACCTTAAACCGCCGGTGTGCATCAGCCCATTCATATACATTAGCCATGCGGATTAACAGGCGGATGCGGCCGACAGATCAGCTCAGTGTGCACTGGGCCTCAGAAAGGGATGAGTTAATGCAATTTTAAAAAATATGAAAAAAAAACAAAACAAAGCATTGAATGGTTCTAGAAAAACATTCAAGCAAAAATGAACATTTACACATATTCCTCTTTAAGGGCCCTTTTCCACTAGCGGCGTTTGCAATGCTGAATCGCAAAATCGCAAACCGCTAGTGATTTTGAAATCGCTACAGTTTGCTTTTTAACATAGGAATCGTGGTAGGTAATTTCCACTACCGCGATTCGTTTTTGACTCAAACGCGATCGCACCGCGGAGCGATCTTTGTCGCGATTTTGCTATGCAGTGCATTGCACAGCAAAATCGTGAACGCAATCACCGGGAAGTTTCCTGCACTTGCGATTCAGCAATCGCTAGCGTTTAGCGCTAACGCTAGCGATTGCTAGTGGAAAAGGGCTCTAAAAGCTATTTTCACTGGCAGGATTTTGCAAACCGATTTGGATCACTTGTCGACCACAAAATGCTAGATCCTGCAAAAGTACTATAAACCATGTGAGAATAGTTTCGTTAACACGATGGGTTCGCAACACAATCTTGTCCGTTCACAAGCATCAGTCCTGCTGCATTTCTTGTGCATTTGCACTTGTGTAGAAAGTAAAGGAGTGCAGGATGCCCGCTGGATTATGCATTACAAAAGACAAATAATATTTATATTGCGCTTTTCTCCTGGTGGACTCAAAGCGCTTGAGTTGCAGCCACTAGGATGCACTCTATAGGCAGTAGCAGTGTTAGGCCTCTTGCACACTACATGCAATTCTGATTTCGATTTTTAATCGATTTTCACATGCGATTCCTATTTCTAATTTTTAATCGGTACTGCATGCTGCAATTTTTCCTGCATTTTTCTTTTGATAGCATCCAGGGAAAATTGAAATTGCAAATGGGATTTGCAGTGTGCAGGGAGCCTTAGGGAATCTTGCCCAAGGTCTCCTACTGAATAGGTCCTGGCTTACTGAACAGGAAGAGGCGAGATTTGAACCCAGGTCGCGTGTGTCAGAGGCAGAGACCTTAACCAGTACACTATCCAGCATTAGAATCAGAATCAGAATCAGAATCAGAATCCCAATTCACAGTGGCAAACAGCACTTCAGTTTCAGTTGGTTTGCCACTGTTTGTAGGTAATTAGTCATATCACAGGTGCATCAGGCCCATTGCTGTATCAATACAAAACAACTCCTGGAAAATGTGTCAGATGAGCTATTCTTCACTGTTCTTTTCAATAACGGATCACTGACATCAGCAGAACCACGCTGCTTGGATGGTGAATGCTGGACTCACGTGCAAAGTGGGCATCGCATTGCCAAGGCAGCTGACTGAGACCACACCAGCATCAGCTGCCAGGGAACCTCCGAGCCTAATAAATCAGGCCCCAGCTTTCTAAGCTGCTGTGAAGCTTGTAAGCCCTTATAAAGAAACTCACTGGCAAGAAAGTGAGAGAGAGAGAGAGAGACACACAGGATGGCAGACAGCATTTGCTAAATGTTTTGGACAGAAATCTAATGAAAAGCACATTTCAAATCCAAAATATGCATGACGTGGCATAGTATTAAATATAGTTTATTGCTTTTCTTCCCTGAACCCGAACGAACCAGAAATGGGAGGGAATGATAAGCTTTACAGGGACTTCTTCAATGCTCAGAATGGTAATTTCCAGGCCAGACACTGAAATGAATCAAAACATATTTCATTTCTATGCTGCCTGCTTTCTGCAAACATAAAAGTTGGAATTAAAAAAAAGAGCAAAACATTTAAACCAGAACACACAGTTTGGCGCTATTTTGAGCTTATTTTTAAATATATATCATAAGCAAGCTGAGGAACTCACAGTCTTGACATAAACCATTTATTTATTTATTTCCTGCGCTGCATTATATCACACTCCTTTATG
The DNA here is from genome assembly GCF_040937935.1 of Hyperolius riggenbachi. Lineage (NCBI taxonomy): Eukaryota > Metazoa > Chordata > Amphibia > Anura > Hyperoliidae > Hyperolius > Hyperolius riggenbachi. The sequence goes on along the minus strand of NC_090652.1, from coordinate 131,273,455 downwards.
TGCCGGCACCCATATTACCTCTAGCTGACAAATTGCCTTTGTATTAGATTTGTTTCCTTGCGCTCCTGCCAGCAGCATTGCATATGCAAAGGATGCCTCTCCTACAGTAGTTAAATGAGCCAAGCAGTGCCTTTTCTTCCTCGGGGCATGGAAACAAAGGAGACAAATGCAAAATGACTCTGTAAACCTGCTGGTTAGAGAAGCAACTCAGCTAGATGTATCAAGCAAAGCAGAGAAAAAAACACACACTGCTGCACTTTCTCCCATCTACCTTCAGAATGTTAAGAGCAGCAGAAAAACAAAACCCACATGCCTAATACTGGAGGAAGCCGACTAGCAGTAGATCACGCCAACAACTAGAAACACGCATCTGCAGAATGTGAAATGTCATTTGAAATGGATAAATACAGTAAATATACCTGCTGCACCATCCTGCTTCCTGTCTTCTCCATAAACTTAGCAGCTGTTTGAGTCCCAGGCCCTGCAGCATCTGCCCAAAAGCAAGCATCAATTATGGATGAAGGCGTGCATATTCTGTGTAATGTGTGTCTAAGTGTGGATGCCAAGGGTGCTGAAGGAGGGGGAGCTAAGTTCAAGCCTTCACTGACCTCCCACTCAACATCTGACTGCTCCTAAAACCTAATCCAGATGGGACTCTTTGAGCTTGCTGCAGCTCTCTCCATCAATCACATGGAGGCACGCCTCTGTCTATCATTGCCAGAGCCTATAGCGCACTGCTGAGAAGATGATTACACCAAAAAGAATAAAAGTCAATATGATTTTCCTTTTTTTTTTTACCTTTCTGTGACAGAAGATAAGCAATGACAATGGACAAGTGAGGAAAAAATACTATTTGGGGTTTATCTGGGAACCCTGAAGGCTAATATGTAAAGGTGAAGAATTATGCATAGAAAAAAACCACCAAGAGGACTTTTCTTTATGTGCCTTTATAATAAATTATGACTCGCACTCAAGGTGACCAGGAAACCAGGTGATTTGCATAAGAGCCCATAAAGGAAGGTCACCAGTGTTGTAAACAATTGCAAGGATGGGAAGCAATAAATATGCAAATCGGGAAGTATGTGTTAAATATGCAAAGAGTATAGGGAAAGATTCCAGCAATGTTGTTTGTTTTCAGATTAGACATTCTTTCTAGGGAAAAATCAAGGCTCACGCTGTCTCGCGGGGACGTCACACGCTGAACCATGTAGGCAAAACGTCGACAAAACATTTAACATCTCCTTGAAGCTGCTTTTACAATAAGGAATAAATGACAAACAAAATGCTGGTGCACACATCGAACGGTTGAACCATAATGACCGACCAGCATATCAATACGACACAAAGCGCTCAGCTGAGGGGAAAACAAAGGGGAAGGTGAAGCCGTTCATTATGGTACCAGGTGTATTTGAGTGCTAGATGCCTCAAAACAGCAAAGAAAAACGATAAATAGTCTCCATGCCGATGCATAAGTATAAGAAATGAGCAAGCTCAAAGGAAATTAGGGTTACGGTACAAGTAGGGAACAAGAGAAGTATTGGAAGAAGATAGAGTTAGCAGCAGCAAAGCAGTACATTTGGGCTCAATCACGGTACAGGAAGTTTGTGCGCCGCCATAGTCACCCATGTTAAGTTGCTCAATTACTGACTACAGCAAGCAAAATGGCAGCATTGGAGTTTTGCTACTATGTAGTGGAACTCTGCAGGGACTGTGGTGGGTGGTGGTTTTGAGCAGCTATACAGCCACTCAGCTGGGAGCAGTAGTGCACCAGAGCTGGCTACATTGGAGCCACACTCCGCACTTTTTGATGATCAGGTTGGCCATGGGGGGAGGAGGATTAATTATCAGGTTAGTTTGTTAGTGTTATGAGTAGGTAGGTGGGGGAGATTAGTGTTAGGGATAGATAGTGGAGGGTCAGAGTAAGAATTAGAGTACAGAAGGTGATATCATATATCATAACATTACTGATATTCTGCTATCAGCATTATAGCACGCCCGTTTTTTCTCACTACTCTATTGCACAACAGTAAATTGTAAGATAGGCTAGTGCTGGGTATATCATTAAAAGGTGCGGGCTACTGTGCATACAGGGTACCGTCTGCATGTCTCCCCTATTGTGTTCCCATCCCTGGGAGTGCTCTGTGCATATTCGGTTCTAAAAATAATTCTACCATGTATGCGCAGAATGTTCCCAGTGACAGAATCGCAATACAGGAAGGGGTTGCGCATCTGTAGACTGGAGGGGGCACAATGGAGGGGATCTGGAGGACACCGGGGTACCTGAAAGACTGGGGGGTGGGGAGGCTGGAAGAAGCCCCACGTAAGAAAAAATATACTTTTCTGGTCCAGTTTAGGTGTGCTTTAAGACAATATTATAAGCTTTGGATGTAAAATTTAAAACAGTATAGGTCCTCTTTTTTTGTAAACAAACAAAATGCTGGTATTGATTGATATTGTATGCACAGAAAAACACATCAGAGGATAAAAAGGGATGATTTTTTACTTCCCTTCCAAAAGAGGGACAATTGGGATTTGTGCCTGTAACTGGTAGCTGTGCCTTATTACATGTTAAGTGCAGTAAACTGAGCTGTTATTTGTTTTAAATATCTGGTCATGTATAGAGAATCCCTTTGTTTTACATTTTTCTGCACATAATTGGATGCTTGCAGTGAAGACAGGTTCACATCTCAGAACTTCATACCACGTAAATCACTTCCAGAGTACAAGACACCACACAGAGCACACATCTGCACTTGGTTAAGCTTTGTGTCCAGGTGGATGCACTGTCCACTGATCTGCACATCCTCTGTCTATTACTGTGTGTTCACCATGAATACAAACCAGGCTATAGACACAAAGGAGACTGATTCTGTCTGCTGTAGTGACAATAAGCAGGGTGCTTTTTCTTTCCCTGACATAAAGCCCAACTGCAGCATACACCATAGTTTAGTATGCAGAAGACCCAAATCTTACCCAGGTTCTGTGGGTGGAGCTGTTACTGCATGTCTCAGTATCATACTGTTCAGACTGCAAAGAGGGGCAGCACAGACAGAGCTTTTTGAGAAGACTGCAGCCTGCAGCTGTGGAAGTCTGCCTAACAAGAAGTAGCTGGTGAAGAGGCCCTTGACTAGATATTTTATAGTGCACCCAAGGAAGTGTAAGACTAAAAAGAAAAAAGCCTATATATACACAAACGGCTCCACGCTACTGCACCGGCACTTCTGCACTCACGAGGGTGCGGCAGGGCCATGCTCTTGCATAAAGAGGAGCACAGACGTGATTTTCAAGAGGGTCCTGAGTGGCAACAGTGGCAGCCAGGACGACGTGGGAAGCCTCTGGAGGATAATTTTTTCCCTTATGTTCGCCTCAGGTTCTCTTTGAAAGTGATTTTTTTTCAACATAGTCAGGACAGACAGCGCTAGCTCTACCATAATAGCTTATGCAGGACAAGGAAAATAGAGTAAAAAAAATTGCCCATTTCTTACCCGGGGCTTCATCCAGCCCCCCTAGTTTTGCTGGATCCCGTACTCCACTTTTCCCCCAGTGTCTCCCTCTAACGCTGGATGCACAACCACGTGCCACACCGTCCTCTATCATGCTCCCATGGCTGAGAGCACTCGGGGCCAGGGCCGGCCCTAGACTTTTTGCCGCCTGAGGCAAATTTTTAAAAAATTGCCACCACCGCCCCTCCCCCCCCCCTCGGGGGGGGCGCGCGCTCTGGGGGGCCGCCGAGCTGGAGGGGTAGCTGGCAGGACGGAGGTATTGGGCCAGCGGCGGGGAGGGGGGTCGGACCCACCCCTCCCTTGCCTGGGTCCCCCGTCCTCCGCTCCCCTCCAGCCTAAATAGACGCAGCCGTATGTGTAAGAGGCACGGGCGGGGAGGACACTCACCTCTTCCCAGCATGCGCTCCACTGACATCACTTCCTGCAGCGTTGCAGGAAGTGATGTCAGTGGAGCGCACGCTGGAGCGAGGAAGAGGTGAGTGTCCTCCCCGCCCGTGCCTCTTACACATACGGCTGCGTCTATTTAGGCTGGAGGGGAGCGGAGGACGGGGGACCCAGGCGAGGGAGGGGGGGGTCCGACCCCCCTCCCCGCCGCTGGCCCAATACCCCTGTCCTGCCAGCTACCCCTCCAGCTCGGCGGGCCGGCTCCCCGCACCCACGGACGGGCGGGTGCCGCCCCTGGAAATTTGCCGCCTGAGGCAAAAGTTTCACCCCGCCTCATGAGCGGGCCGGCCCTGCTCGGGGCTTGTGCAGTACGCAAAAATTGCTACCACACATACGCAGGACAGTCCCGGGCACAGGAGCGCGATAGAGGAGGTGCACGGACAGTGCCACCTCTATGGGGCCCCATTATATTGGCCACAGTCACTACAAACATGGAGAAATGGTAAAAGAGTGTGTTGTTTCTATTACAAAATATGAAGTCCTGTTTTTCTACAGCTCATCTACCGTATGACAGTTTGTAATGTGCTCATTTGGTATTTATTTCATTGTCAGGATTTATTTTTATAGAAAGAATGTTTAGTGCACAGCCCATGTCATATGTGTGAATCCCTTGCTTGTGACATATCACTAGCAGAAATTTGCCAAAATGCTTTTAAAATCACACTGATTGAATGTTGTCACTTGTCACTGGTAATGGAGCAGCTTGTTACTCTGTCACTGGAAACTCACCGTCAGCTAGTGACAAAGCAGCACTGGTTTAACTGCTAGAAAATGCCATTTCAGACTATTCTGTGATTTAAAACTAGCTATTTGTTATTAGTTATGGAATTTTCTGTGCCACATTCACAGGTGGGGTTAAGAGAAACTCCAAGTAAAATATATAAAAAATAAAAATGGAATTGTTTGTTACCTTTTTATTACTATCAATACATCCTACTTCCTGTATTAGAGGGCAAATTAATCCTGATTTGCAGTTTCATTGTCGTATTAGGGCCAGAATAACTGCAAATTAACACCAGTCATAGGGATTTAGTGGTATCATCTGGCTATTAGCAGTAAACAGTCACTGGAAGGGATTATGGGAAATGTAGTCCTGTATTTATCAGGCAAGCGGTGCAGCTTCAACCCTTAAATTACACTGCTGCTGTGAGGCAAAGATAATATCATCAAGTAGGTCAAAACTGTTTAAAGCAATTTGCAAGGTTTTCCTTTTGAAGGTTTGAAAATGAAGCTAATTAGAAGAAGGCCAAAAATGTCCATGGGAGATTTTCTGTCCAATGTTTTATTTAAGATTAGGCAATACAAGAAAAGGTTTTGCTAGTAAAATATACAAATCGACTCCATCTCCAGTTAAAATACTGTTGACTTTTGTCTGTTAGTAACTTCATACTTTCTAAGTGCAATCAAGCAAGTACTGTATGTGCCTGTGAAGTCTCCCAAGTAACAGTTTGATACTCTTATTAGACTGCTTTGCACCCTCCCTACTGCCATATCGAAACCTATTGAGAACCTATCGAACCTCATATATGCTTTTTGGGGTGTTGGCAGGCTATAAAATACTTACCAAGCCTCCAGTGATGTCTGGCTGCTTTCCTGTACCTCCTAGCAGCTTCCAGTGTCTGTGTACAGAAGCCGGCGTGTCACCTGACCAGGGCCGGATTTAAGCCAAGGCCACCTAGGCCATGGCCTAAGGCTCCACAGGAGCAAGGGCACCAAAAAGCAGCAGACTAAACTTGTGCAGCATTTTCAAGCTTGCAAATGCTGCAATGCAGGGAGATCAGGCGAGTGCCTGACAGTGGTACTCTGCTGCTAGCCACCTGTGCAGCAGCCATCTTGCTCACTGTGCACGTTTGCATTGTGGCCGGCGGCTATGGACTTGGGCAGCATTGGAGACGGAAAGGAAGAGGAAGCTTCTGCACTGGAGACTAGTGGAAAAATGAGTGACACTGATGGCTGATGCGGTGTGAAAGTGAGCTGGCTACCCACACTGAAGGGGAATGGGAAAAGGAGGGATTAAGGGAGTCATCTGGCTACCTATACTGGAGGGAAGGGGGGAGGGGTCATATCTCTACCTATACCAAAGGGGGCAGCTGGTGACAGTGGTCTTGGGCGGTAAAGAGTACAAATCCGGCACTGCACCTGACCCAATGCTGGTGAGGTGTCACATCAGCTTGTGTGCACAGGGATAGATGGAGAGTCGCTAAGAGGTACAGGAAGACTGCCAGATGTCACTGGAGGCTCAAGTAACCGGCAATCACATGTATCCAGCATCAGGCGAGACGAGACTCATCTGTCCTGTAGTAACATTCACCTAAAGAGGACCTAAACTCTTCCACAGGAGATTAGGAAAAAAGCAGAAA
>NC_090652.1:131189648-131262148 GCF_040937935.1 Hyperolius riggenbachi | reverse complement strand
GCTGTTCATGGCAGTAAAATAAGTTACTGGCACCGTCTACCAATTAACTTCTGAAAATGAAGTGCCCTTAGTTCATCTCATCTTTACCCATACAATAGGCTATAAATTAAATGAGTGTTGGCTTCTTTCATGTAATTGTATTTAAGTTGTAATTTCCTTCTGTTTCTAGAAATATGGTGTTCATGCTGAAAGTTTCAATTAATCTATGCCGTTAAAAGAATAACTACATCTGCAGAGGAATATACGCCCAGAGCTGCCTGCAGACAATTAATACAAAGCCATACATCTTCATAGTACTGTACAAATTCACATGTATATGCAATCCTGGTTGGATTCTTTTCTAAATGCATATATATATATATATATATATATACATATATACATATATATACATATATATATATATATATACAGTATATATATATATATATATATACATATATATATATATATATATATATATATATATATATATACATATGTATATATATATATATATATATATATACATATATATATATATATATATATATATATATATATATGTATATAAATATAAATGTATATATATATATATATATATATATATATATATATACATATATATATATATATATATATATATATATATATGTATATATATATATATATATATATATATATATATATATATATATATATATATATATATACACTTATATACTGTTGTAAGAGTTATTTAAAGGGTGAGAGGAATAGGGTAGCTGCAATATTTATTTCCTTTTAAACAATGCAAATTGCCTGGCTGTCCTGATGATCCTCTGCCTCTAATACTTTTAGCCGTAGACTTTGAACAAGCATGCAGATCAGTTGTTTGACATAAGTTTGACTAGATTTGCCGCATGCTTGTTTCAGGTGTGTGATCCAAAGACAACCAATTCATAAAAGATCAGCACGATGCTAGGCAACTGTTATTGTTCAAAAGGGGAATAAATATGGCAGCCTCCATATTCCTCTCACTACAGGTGTCTTTAATTTATTTGTTACAGAGTAACCAAGCAGCTCGGGGTGACCCAAATGCATAAGGCAGTGGTCCTCAAACTAAGGCCTCGGGCCAAATGTGGCCCCCTGAGGCTTTATTACCGGCCCCCCACACAAAATGTATACCTTATGGATGCCGTCAGCTACATCTTTAAATATTGGTGGCCCACATATAGAATAGCAGTGCTGGCACCACCCATCCACATGGAAGCCAGGAAGCAGAAATTCGCTGGTTTCCAATTCCACATCAGGTGACAATGCTGTCCAATTGAACTGCAGGTTGTCACCTGGGCATGCTTCACTGTCTGAAGTTTGTTGACCCGGCCCTCGATCCAAAACATTTGGGGACCCCTGATATAAGGGGATACAAGAGACCGAAAAGCCCTCCTACTAATAAGACATGCTTGGTGAAATTTGCCTTCTTAAAACAGAAGGAAACTTGCAATAATTCAGCTATAAGTGAACATTTGTGGTTACCCACAATGCACCTCTACTGAATATGCAAATTATCTCTTTTCACCCCTGTAAGCCAAGCAAACATCCAGAACCACTGGTGTATAGCAAGCCTATAGCTTTAAATATTAACCCAAACCACTAGGAATGTATAGAGGGATTATTTGTTGTGACCATCCACAGTAGGCTACAGTCCAGGGGAGGACCTCTAGCATTCATGTTATGTAAGTAAAGGTACATTCAAGCACACTATCTGTGTCACCAGCTGTCAAGACCTGCAGATAATACTGTGATACTGTTATCCAAGATCTGTTCTTCTTGGTTTACCTTTTATGCAAAGGGGAAAATGAACCCCAACACTTGCCACACAGATGTATTGTGAGACAGCGCTGTCATCAATAAATGTAAATGTTAAGTAAATTATTAGCAGGAGTGGTCAGGGTATGGTAACAAATCCCTCCCTTTTGTACACTTTGGATCTTATCCAGTTATACTTCCCAACCTGATCCTCCAACACTCTATGGTTGTCTACCCTTTGCATCACTTGCTCACTTGTGAGGCTCCAGGACTTTTCCAGAGTAGCCCTTACTCTATAGAACTCGTTCCATCTGGTATGCTCCCAACTTCAGCTCATTTAAGAAGGACTTAAAGAACCCGCTGTTCACCATTGCTTACCTGCCATCGGCATAGCTCCAACCCTTTACTTGCACACACACTCCACCCCCTTCACTTTATGTGTCCTTCTCCCCCATCGCTTACATTATAAGCCTATTTGGAGGTGCCCTCCCCCTCGTATGCTCTTTTCCGCCACCATAGGGACACAGTGACTCATCTTGTATATTTATCCCTACATTGAAATCTGCACACCATTGTTACATCACTATTTTGTGTACTATTTTTTTAATGTGTAATGTCTCCCCCTTGAGTATAGCTCTGTGTAATATGTTGGCACTTTATAAATACATTTTAATATTAACAATCATAATAAATAAAACTACAACTGGCTTAAAACATACTTAATTTATCCACCAGCAATATAAGCGGTTCATAGCTGTGCTAAAAATGTGTATACAAATAGAGAACAATTTCTATTTTGGTCACAACTTTGACATTGGAGGGGTTAAATGTGTACTTGATCTTGATAAATGAGATAAACTGCAATAAACTGCAATATTTATCTGTCAAGGCATGTCTAGAAAAGGGCAATTTTGATTGGTTGTTTCAGGTTACAACTGATTTGTGCTATCTGCACCTATCAATAAGATATCCTTCAAATGCATTCCCTGTAATCCATCACACCAAAATAACATGTAACTTGGCTCAGTGACATGTCCGGCCTGCATTCATTAGATCTCCATTTGCACTTGCTACACAGCAGTTCTGTCATTTTCCCTTATTTTTTCAGAAAAAAAGGTAATAATATTTAAACTATTCTCTTTTAAACATCCACAAACAATATATTTATGCCTTGTTGAAAGAGAACACCAGACTGCAGCTGGTAAAAAAAAAAAAAGAAAATGGGCATACGCAAATAAATACATTTAAACAGATTCGGCTTATTTTCAGTCTAACAAGCAAAAACAATTCAAAGGGTAAGTGCACTGCAAGTGCACTTCACATTTTCCCACCTGCCTGTGCAGCATATTCATGAGAGTAAATACAATGCTGTTCCTGTTTCAACAGATGTCAAGATTTCCAGCAACTGCAGGTTGCAACAATGTGATTAATATACACCTGATCCAGCTTGCAACTAGAAGTCCCGGAGATGGGACGCAGCTCCCTCAGTGTAACAGAGGACTGTCCCTCATCTCCTCATAGTTCCATTGGCAGGCAAAGCCTATGAATAAAAGAATAAACGCATTCCACAAAGGCGCACAACACACACACACACAACACACACACAACACACACACACACACACACACACACACACACACACACACACACACACACACACACACAACACACACACACAACACGCACACACACAGATTTATTGCTGCATGAGTGTGATGTGTTAAAGGGCCACCAATTGTCACTGTCAAAGACTGTCAGTAGATACAGGATACAGTCTAAGCGTGACAGGGTTATTAAAGGTTACAGCCAGACAGTGAGGGCTAGTAATGGTTAAAGAGGATGTGTCAGGGTTTGAAGGCAGATGGTCAGGAGTCAGGACACGTTGGAGTTAATGAATGTGGGTTAGTAGGATTAAGGGTGTGTGACATGTGTGGAATGCAAATAACCTGGTCACGTTTTACATGGTTCAAGCGATTTATTTGGCTCCCTTTGTACCAACAACTCTCAGGGTAGGATGTTGGCACAACTTCCCCTGGGTTTACTGTGACATGTGAGGTAATTCCTCCGAGGTTTGATATCAATGGCTAGTTGGCTACTTCACTGGAAGTATTGAGAGATGCTTCCAGAAGCACTTCCCTGCAAAGTCTCTGTATGTGTATGAGTAAGCTTCCCTCACACAGGACCCTTCCAACGTATACCATACCCTCTGCCCCGCTTCTTTGGCTGTCATACTACACACATTTGACCAAGGTGGCCAATAAAAATACCCTCAGGCAAGAATTTTGCCAAATCTTTTCATGTTACCCAGTTTATTTTGTTGTTTAGAATCTTCAGCGATGTCCTTCACCTGACCAACACAAGAGACCACTGATTTCATACTCACCCTGCACACTGTAAGTTTTCCCCATGTCATCCCTCCTCCTCTTTCCATAATAACAGAGGCATTGATTGCCTCCAACTAGCAAACAGTGTGCTTGTACAATGTTGGCCCTAAACTGTTGCCCAAGGGTTCGAGTCCTGATCCATGCTGGACAACAATGTTTGTATCTAAATATGAGGCTTTAGACTAAAGCATAATTATCCGACAGCTTTAGAAAGTCAAAAGTAAGCACTTTAGGTGCTGCTCCCCCAAGTGTGATGCCCATGGCACGAGCTCCCATGAGCCCAAAGGTAAGTACAGTCCTGCTTTGGTCTCTCCTTGTGTGTCTCAACATTGTGGCAAAAATATGCAGTGTGGACATTATAAACATATAGTAAACTCTTAAACATAACTAGGCTTTATAAACTTCAAATCTTGCATAACCTTGAGAGTCTTTGATAGATAATGAGGCATACGTGTGCCTTTCCTGTGCATAACTTTAGACAGGTTTTACTTTAGGACTATAAAAGTGCAATCACAATGCTCAGGAGAAAACTGCCTCAAAGCTTAACTATGTAATTTAAATTATAGAACATACAGAAGGAATACAGCACAATATCATTAGATCATAAAACCGTTTCTGCTTAGATGTTCCTTCAGTTGTGTCTAAAATGACAATGCCTTCCTACTGTTTCTACTCTGACATGCCTAATTAAAAATATCACCGGGGTGTAGAAATTGATTTTCTTCATGTAGAACAATGATAACATACAACTGCCATAAAATCCAAACCCAATGCAATTTCTCCCTCATCTCCAGCTAGAAGTATGCATATGTACAAATATATAGAGATAAGCCTTTGTTACCATAGCGCTGCTATTCAGTTGATTATTACATGCAAAAGATGGTTTATTAAAAATAGCAGCGAAATGAACACATGACCTACCTCGTTACAGAAGACGTCTTTTAGTATTCAGTAAGAAGTGAGAACAGCATTGCTAGATATGGTTTAAACAAGGTCTGTACATAGTAAAGATCGCAATCAAGCAACGAGAAATATATTTATCTGTCTGCATTTTAAACCTGTGGTTTGCTTTTAAATTTTGCACAGGAAACAGCATTGTATAAATGGCTAAAAAAAAGCATGTAAGGTACTAATTCCATTAAATTTTTAAAGGAAATCTTAGTGAGAGAGATTTAAAGGCTGCCATATGTATTCCCTGTTAAAAATGCTAATAGCCTGGTTATCGCTTCTGATGCTTTTTGAATCACTGACCTAGATACAGTATGGAGATCAGGTTTTCTGGAACAGTTCTGAATCTGACACCATTGGCTGCATGCATGGCGCAGGTGTATGACTCAGAAATTACTGAAGCAAGAAGATCAACACAACAACTGGGCCATTGTTTAAAGGGGAAGAAAAACAGCCTATATTTTACATGCCACTACAGGTTTCCTTTGAGCATCTAATGGGTAATTGATGTAAGCGCAGTATTTTCCCTACACATGCTTCAGTTAACCTTTTCCCTGCCTTTTTTTTAATTACTCTCTCCTTGCAGGATCGTCTCCCCTCTTCTAGCACCGAGTGGCACTGTAATGCTGTTGACATCCTCCTCTAGGTAGACGCAGGCAATTAGTTGCCCAAATTACCCCCATTGCCTATATTTTAATAGGCGCCAGAAACATTACGTCCTCTTGTTTTATTGTGGGGGGGGGGGGTGCATTGGCAGTGGGTGGTTAAGGTGAGGTGTGGGGGAGGCGGTTAGGCATCAGGTAGGGAGTTTGTGGGGTGGGTTAGGGTTAGGCGTCAGGTAGGAAGTTTGTGCAGACAGGGTTTAGGGTGAAGTGTTAGGTAGGAAGTTTGTGTAGGGTGGGGGTTAGATGTCAGGTAGAAAGTTTGTTCGGGGGGGGGGAGGTTTGGGTTTGAGCGTCAGGTAGGACTTTTGTGTGTGGAAGACAGTTAGGGTTAAAGGGACACTGTAGGGGGGTCAGGGGAAAATGAGTTGAAGGTACCCAGGGCTTCTAATGGCCCCCCACCGACATCCTGTGCCCACGCAGCCACTCCCCAATGCTCTGGCCCAGCCTCTGGTTCACTTCTGGAATTTCAGACTTTAAAGTCTGAAAACCACTGCGCCTCTGTTGCCATGTCCTCACTCCCGCTGATGGCACCAGGAGCGTACTACGCAGGCCCAGTATGATCTGTGCCTGCGCCGTGCGCTCCTGGTGACATCAGCAGTAGCAAGGACACAGCAACGCAGGTGCAGTGGTTTTTAGACTTTAAAGTCTGAAATTCCAGAAGTGAACCGGAGGTGGGGCCGGAGCATCAGTGAGTGGCTGCACGGGCACAGGATGCCTGCGGGGGACCATTAGAAGCCCCGGGTAACTTCAACTCATTTTCCCCCGACCCCCCTACAGTGTCCCTTTAAGTGTCAGTGGGGGAGGGTTTTGCTTGAGCGTGGGCATCGGTTTAGTCATTGTAAAATATCAATATTTAATACCAATATTTTACACTTTAAGTAACATATTGGTATTACATCCCAGTATTTTACTATCATGATTGCTGGGCGTCCAAATTTCCATGCACCTTTTTTTGATATATGCCTTCCGGATGATATGACATGTGATTGGGAACCGAAGGAAGGATGTCAGTGTCACAAAGCTGATCTCCTCTTTCACCCTAGAGCAGTGCTGCAGTACACATTAGATTTTCCAATTGTGGGGATCGTCTTTGCCAAAAATCTTAATGAGTAAGTGTGTTCCCCTACGACATCCTCTCTGGCCGGGGGTATTGCTCTTGACTGACTCCCATTGTTCAAAGGATGTTCCTGCAGTGTAGGGCCACTTACATATCCACCTCCCTCCCTTCTCCATAAAGCAAAACACACACCTCATCTGGGAGTATCAACAGCAGTTCTCTAGTGATCAGTGCAAAACTGCCACCCAAACAAAAAGATTGTTTAGGATAACAAAAGTCATAAATGTGTATTTCGCTTAAAAAAAGAAATGATCAAAGGCAAAGGATCATTAAAGAGGAACTCCAGTGAACATTTTACTGTTGGCAGGTGATGTAGCTGCTGCATGGTTTTTGGCAGTTGGAAACAGCTGTAAACAGCTATTTCCCACAAAAGTTCAAACTTTTCTTGTGGGAGGGGTTACTTGTGGGAGGGGTTTCACCACAATATCAGTCATACCGAGCCCCCGATGGTCTGTTTGTGAGAAGGAATAGATTTCTCATGTAAAAGGGGGTATCAGCTACTGAACGGGATAAAGTTCAATTTTTGGTCGGAGTTTCTCTTTAAGACAGAGTGGCAACTGGCAATTTTAAAAAAAAAGAATAAGATGACGGTCTCCATGACCCCCTCTCTTCAGATTCAGGCTAAATATTTGACTTAAGCCATTATATGACTTCCTATGCGTGTGATGTGGCTGCCTTGGAGCCAGTATTCAGTTTATAAGTTCAACAAGGGCAGATTCAATGGCACAAGTATTTATCTTCAAGAAATGTACACACATAGCAAACAGCTGGATGTTTCTAGCTGTTCCATTCCTGAAGGAGCCAAAAAAAAAAAAAAGAAAAATGAAGCTGATGGGGAAATTCAATAGGGCTGATAGATAAAGTGACACTGTAGTGACACATAGTAGAATACAGTAAATGATTCAGGATACCCACTTTTGCAGTGATTTTCCTGGTTTCAGTAACAGTGATGCTTAGCCTAGGCTGCTTAGCTATGTGGAATTCTTCCTGCAGAGCGATCTGAGAGAACAGGTATATTATATACAGGCTTCAGAAGTCTCAGTAAATAAACATTCTGCAGCGATCATCTGACAGGCCAAAAGATGTTGCCACTTGTGATACATTTCAGAATGTAAATCAGGGTGAGGAAAGATTTTACAAGCAAACACTAAATGATTAATAAATGAATATTGTAAAAAAAAAGCCATTTTGTTTGTTATATTATTTTCACTACAGTTCCTCTTTAACTGAACTTCATTTAAAGAGAACCCGAGGTGGGTTTGAAGAATATTATCTGCATACAGAGGCTGGATCTGCCTATACAGCCCAGCCTCTGTTGCTATCCCAAACCCCCCTAAGGTCCCCTGCACTCTGCAATCCCTCATAAATCACAGCCACGCTGCTGACAAACAGCTTGTCAGAGCTGGCTGTGTTTATCTCTATAGTGTCAGTCTGCTGCTCTCCCCGCCTCCGGCAGAACTCCAGTCCCCGCCTGCATCCCTTCCCTCCCTGCTGATTGGAGGGAAGGGACGGGGGCAGGGACCGGAGCTATGCAGGAGGCGGGGGAGCAGCCGAGACTGACACTACAGATGTAAACACAGCCTCACAGCACGGCTGTGATTTATGGAGGATTGCAGAGTGCAGGGGGACCTTAGGGGGGGTTGGGATAGCAACAGAGGCTGGGCTGTATAGGCAGATCCAGCCTCTGTATGCAGATAACATTCTTTAAACACACCTCGGGTTCTCTTTAACTTCTTAAAGGGGCACTATGGCAGAAAATTGTAAAATTTATAATATGTGTAAACATACGCAAATAAGAAGTACTTTTTTTCCAGAGTAAAATGAGCCATAAATCACTTTTCTCCTATGTTGTTGTCACTTACAGTAGGTAGTAGAAATTCAACAATCTTTTACAATTTTTCGCCGTAGTGCCCCTTTAAGATTTTCTTTTTTAATACAGACCTTAACTTAATTTTAATGGTTTGATTTGTACAGAAATGTGAGGGCTGCCTTCTGTGTGGTATTTTGGCTAAATGTTTGAATATGACTGCTCCCAGGTGCATATCGTGTAAATGTCTATCTTAGGATAAGTTTGGTGAAGAAATGATCCTCAAAACCAACAGTATTATTGTTTGTTATTCATGGAGTCTAACCACTCACTATTCACTGGTAATCTAGCTGATCCCCTGATGCAGCGGGTCAGATCTATAGATCTGTATTGAAGCATTCATGTGGAACAAATAGGCATTGTCTGGGTTGAATTCACAAGAATCTGAATACTGCACCCATTAATGCTCTCCTTCTAAACATAACGCTGCCAAGCTTTGTAATGCTGGCCTGCCAAAGGCTCGTACACACTCACTTCAAAAGGAGGACTTTGTTGGAAAGCATACTGAGTGCTTCCTAGGCCAAGTTGGAAATAATTGCCCTTGCATCACTAAACTGTTTCAGTCATTTCATCCACTATATGTGAAATGCTCCTTCAAGTGGCCCTCCACTAGTAAAGCATTGACAGGCTGTCCTGCATACAAACACATGGGTCCTCAATGCACTTCATCCACATCCCTGTGCAGTAGGCAAAAAGCTTTTTTGTTTGCTTGAAAAGTAGTTTAGCTGAAGGTAAATGTTTTAAATTTACAGTGTAGCTTCATGTGCATTATTTGTTGGAGGAGCAAAGAGACACGTATAGAATGATCTTCTGTTCCTATTTGCAGGTGCTCTAATTATTATTATTATTATTATTATTCTTTATTTATAACGCACTAACATATTATGCAGCGTTGTACACTAGATAGGGGAGCCATGCAACTTAAAAAAATGTCACACAGGGACATTACACGTTAACAATGGTACACAAAATAGTGATGGGTTATGTAAGGACAATGCAGGGTTAAATATAGCAGACAAGTCACTGAGTCCATATGGTGATGAAGAAGAGGTGGGGGAGAGGGACATTTTGGGGGCGGGGTATATCCAAGGGAGAGGGTTGGAGCTATGAAGATGAAAGGTAGGCTTTGGTAAACAGAAGGGGCTTTAAAGCCTGCTTGAATGAATTGAATGTGGGGATGAGCCTGATGGGGAGGGAGATCCATAGAGGTGGTATTGCTTTGGAGAAATCCTGGTGCCTTGAGAGTGTGCAAGTAATGTGAGGGGTGGACATCCATAGGGTGTTGAAGGAGCAGAGAGGTTGGAGGGTATCACTAGACGAGATCTAAGATGCACAATATGAAGAGGAGTTATGGTGGATGGATTTGTATGCCAGGCAGAGCAGTTTAGATTTAATTCTAAGAAGGACAGAAAGCCAGTGAAGGAACTTGCAAACAGTGGTAGCTGAGAACCAGTGGGGCAAGCAGTGAATGAGCCTGGCAACTGTGTTCACAATGGATCACAGGGGTAAGAGTCTGGTCTCAGGAAGTCCAGAAATGATGGTATTGCAATAGTCCAGACAGGAAATAACCAGAGCATGGACCTGAAGATTTTATCCTAAGTGCGGGGGGGGGGGGGGGGGGAGACCAGGGGTGTGGAGTTAGATTTGGGTCATCTCACTGTTATGCTGTATTCCTGGTAACTCAAACAAAGCTAAGCACTTTTCAGGATTTTTACATTAGAAGCAAATTACCAAATGTGTGTTCTGACTGAGTCCCATTTAACACATAACACTTCCAAAATAAGTGCTCCATTTACAGGTTTAATGCTATTTGTCATGGAGTTGCTAATTTGTGAATGTGGCGGATGAAGCTAATTGCCTCGTTCTGTTTTAGTAAATGCACATGTGGTGTTATCATGTATATTTATGCTGTAAAAAAGCAGGGGGTATAATGCACAGAGGCACCACTGCCTCATATAGCGCTTGCCTGCGTTCACATCCAGCGTGACCTGCTTGTGACTGAGAAGTTATTACTGAACATTTCATTTATTTGATAATGTCTAAAGAGGTTTGACCCTCAAGGCAAATCTTCTCTGCTTTAATGTACACATCTTTATACAGTGTACTCCGGGGCATCATAAAGGAAAAAAAAATAACATGTGGTTCTTATGTATGCCGTATTTGGATGTAGCACAGTGTATGTTTCCTTCAAGCAACCAAATGCATCACTGTGTGTCTCACATGTATTAATTTTCCCTAATAACAGCAGAGAGAAAAGTCATTGGATTGGACTAATGTGGAGAGAACGTCTAGCTAGGTTACATACAGTGAGGAGGATAACAGCTTGTGTTCACAGCATTCTGTATTTATGTTGCTGAGTCCTGACAGGAGGAGCCGGGGGAGGGGGGCAGATTTACTGATATCATTCTATCTACTTTTAAGGTACACATACATCTACTGATTTTGCGGCTGATTGACCATTCGATTTGATAATATTATCAAATCGGATGAAAATCAGTGACGCCAAAAGCATGCCCGATTGATGATTTGACCAATTTCAGGCTGATATTGGTCGAATGTATCAATTGGGCATGCTGCAAGATGGTGGGCCGAAATGCTTGATCGGGTGTCCGGCAGTAATAACATTTGATAATTCTGAATGCAACATTATCCCCTGGCCACAGTCCCCCCTAGCGTGAATGTAGACCCTATGCCCCTGCATTAATACGTTTCCCCTCCGCCGGACTCCTTTTTCGGGTTCTTCTGAGTACTTGCCCAACGTGGTTGACCACGGGGTTGCTGGTCTTGGAACCTGGAGTCTGGCGAGCGGCAAAGAGATAATGTATGAATGTAGGGGCACAGAGAGTACTTTAACACTAGGGGGGACAGTGGCCGGGGGCAGCAAGGTAACCAGGCAGAGTCACAAGGCCGGCTGCTGAAAGATTTTATAGTGAAATCTGTTGGAAATTGGCCTGCAGTTTACTGTGGCCAACAGATCTCTCTACGGTAGGATACGATCAGAGAGAGAGAGATCTGTCTATTGGCCGATCGGCCACCAAAATGTATGGGCACCTTTACCATTAGTAGAACATTGCTAAATTTACTGATATTCTACTATGATTTGACCCTAACCTAACTCTCACATGAGCCCTTCCCCAGCTATGCCTAATGCTAACCCCCCCCCCACACACACACACACACACACACACACACCTGCACCTAACAATACCTCTCACCTATGCCTAAATGTAGTCCCTCCTCCCCTACTCTTAACACTATCCTAATGTGGAGCTCTGCTGTTTTAAAGTGAAACTCTTGCACCCACCAAAGCCACAATTAATCCAGCCCTGAAATTACACTTCTGGCTACCACCAGAACTTCAGCATCCACCATATCCACTAATTATCCTGCATCCAAGCATCCGCCTCCATAGCTGCAATTATTACAATGGCCTATGGGTGCGCCCAAATTAACTTATCGTTAATTTGGGTGCAGAGATTGTTAGGCAATCCACACATGTCCACTAATCATGGATTTAGTGAGATGTTGTTAGATGACTATCCACTTTTTATTAGTTCCTTTAGTTTTGGAGCAATACAACCACTTGTATGTATGACCTTCCTGAAGAATCTATTCAAATATCATATAATTTATTTCACTCTCGTAATTAACCGTTTATACTGTGTAGTGTGAGGTTGAACAAGACTAATTATAATTTGAATAGATTGCTTAGGAAAGTTTTCATTTAATATTAGTGAAATTGTCCAAAAATGTATCCCGTTGTTTAATGTGTAACCAGGATAAGAATAGACTTTACCAGGAGCCAGGTAGCATGTCTCAGTTTAGACATAACTTTGGCAAAAGATCATCTTCTCACAACTAGTCAATGCTGATTCGGTAACCACATTAGAAGTTTCATATTTCCTAACTGGTTAAGGCAATGGTACCTATTTTTCTTTCAATTCAACTTCAAATGTTTTTTTTCTACAGAATATTGCATATCACTTTGTAATGCGTCTGAATTGCCACAGACTGAGAATAACATTGATAAAGTATACAGTGTACTGTTATCATACTGTTTATTCATGCTTTAAATAGGTGCCTTGGGATTGTGCAGTGAATGATATTGGTTTATAAATACACATGAATGCATATGTTCTTGAAGGTATTTTACATTTAGAGAGAAATGAATCAAGATGCATAATTCAACCGGTGCAAGGAAAACAATGGCGCTATGGTTTAAGGATACTATACTCATCATCTCGAGGGTGAAAATGTATAAGTTGCACAAAGCAATGGGGTATGTATTGGCTTAATGCCACAAGTAAACATTTCACTATTCATGCATCCTATCTCAGCATGGTAGAGAATGGTGCACATATGAAAGAACAGCAAGGATCTTCTAAATAATGCAATATATATAACTGTTACGATGCCTTGAAGCTGTACTCAATAAAGTAGGAGAACTCATGTTTCCAAGTAATGGGATTCAGTAATGACTCTGTGGGGGCTACTTATGCAGGGCTGAATGCTACATTCGGAGGACGTTCTCCCTAGACTCACCATAAATTTGTAGACAAAAATTGCCATATTTACTGTAGAAAGTACATTTACCACCAATATTCACTGACACATTCATACCACCCAACAAGATTCCAGGATTTGTTCTCCATTTTGTGGCTTTTAGCACTAGCCTGAAAGATACTCTAAAATGGAATATCTACATGATTATGGTGGAGGCACTCTCTGCAAAGTCCACAGCTCAGTGCAAACTCATCTGATCTATTTGCCACCATTCACCTTTTGGACAAATTAAGGCAGGCAAATTGGTAGAAGATGTAATACAGTATAGGTGTAGTTAGTTCATCTAGAGCTCTAGAATTACTTTAAAGGACAACTGTAGTGGGAGGTATATGGAGGCTGCCACATTTATTTCCTTTTAAACAATACCAGTTGCCTAGCAGCCCTGTTGCTATATTAGGCTGCAGTAGTGTCTGAATCACACCAGACATAAGCATGCAGGTAATCTTGTCAGATCTGACTATAATGTCAGAAATATCGGCTCTGCTGCATGCATGTTCTTGGTCTATGGCTAAAAGTATTAGAGGCAGAGGATCAGCAGGACTGCCCAGCAACTGGTATTGCTTAAAAGGCTTCAGTTGTCCTTTAAAACGTTCTGCTTTCAAATAGCTTGATTTGTACATACATTATCTGAGTGCAAATATACATACTTAGCTTCAATAAGCTAACATAAATTCCCAGTGGGTGGTGTTGGAGCAACAGGATGCTGACCATAACAGCATACCTCCCAACTTTTTGAGATGAGAAAGAAGGACAATTAAGCCACACCCCTGCCACACCCCTGATCACGCCCCCATCACACCCCTAGTAACGCATATCATAAAGATTTCATGAGAAAAATATGTTGTTTTATAATTCAATCCACCCTGGTCCTTTTATCCTGGTTCATTTTCCTTCATATTAACATTTTAAAATTAGTAATATATCAATTTAACCTTCCTGGCGGTAACCCTGAACGTAGTTCGGGGTAAGCCGCTCAGGAGGTTTTCTCCGGCCCTGCTGGGCCGATTTTCTTGATTTTTTTTTTGCTGGACGCAGCTAGCACTTTCGCCCCGCGCCCGATCGCCGCTATACGTTGCGGCGCGCGGACCCCCCCCCAGACCCTGTACGCTGCCTGGCCAATCAGTGCCAGGCAGCGCCGAGGGGTGGATCGGGACTCCCAATGACGTCACGACGTCGGTGACGTCATCCCGCCCCGTCACCATGGCGACGGGGGAAGCCCTCCAGGAAATCCCGTTCTTTGAACGGGATTTCCTGATCGGAGATCGCCGAAGGCTATCATGTAGCGAGCCCTGGGCTCGCTACATGATTTAAAAAACAAACAAAAAAAAACTGCCGCGCTGCCTCCTGGCGGAATTTTTCATACCGCCAGGAGGGTTAAAGGATGGGAATAAAGTTTACAATAAAGTTTACAATCAAATTAGTAGAGAAATATATATGCTTACATAGAAAGAGGGACAAAGTCCCGAAAGAGGGACAAATGAGGAGGAAAGAGGGACAGGGCTCCCAAAGAGGGACTGTCCCTCCAAAAAAGGGACAATTGGGGGCTATGTTACAGTGTAATACAATAGCCCTGAGTGGTAAAACCACTATTCCCCAAGCAGGGCCAGCTCTACTGAATGACCAGCTTCACAGATATTTATTCAATGCCCAATCTGATAATAAACTATGCACTAGATTTATAGCTTGCCTAAGGTCTGAACAATGTAAATATCTTTGAGGATGAGAAAAATGGAAGCATATTCCTTATTCCCATCTGCTGATTAAGCAGACATCCACAACTGTCTGCTACTTTATCTAACTGTCCGACATACACTTAACAGAGTACATACAGTATATGTCTGTAGGAATATTGATTTCCTAGGTGTGAGAACATTTCTTAACAAATCAACAGACTCCCTTGCGTGAGCTAGTCAGCTTAAAATTGACAAGCTCAAGATGTCCTGACTAAAGATTTGTACAATACATATATCTGTATATCTGGCTATTACTGTGTTTCACAAAATAAGTCATTCAGATGTCAAAATTCCTTTACCTTTTGTCAAATGACACACCAGTTGGAGCAACAGTTATGGTATGCATAACAATCAACGTATGAAAAATGTGCTGAAGGAGGAATTTCCCATTGCTGGTAGCATCTAATTAGATTGTACAACTTTCAGATCTAAAATACACATAGATCAGACTCTTTGTTGGAGTATGCCAGCAGGCCCATATTGACCAATTAATCTAGACATGTATGCATTCACAGATGTAGGGAGAAGAAGGAGAGAATCTGCACTACGGCAAATGACTTGGACAAATTATTGATGAACATATCCAGAACATTGACCACAGTTACACACGGCTGACATGTTTTGGACCAACCTGGTCCTTAATCATAGCTGCAGTAAAATTGAATCAAACACAAATAAATATGTCTGTCCTGGTACAGAAAGCCCCACACTAGGCCTATATATTTTGATGCCATTTTACAGCAGCTTTGATTTAGGAACAGTTTGGTCTGAAACATGCCAGCCCTGTGTAGCTTTGGTTATTGTTTTGGATACATTCATTAATAAAAAGTCAAATCATTTGGCATGGCAGTGTGTGAATCCACCTTTTCTTCTCCCTACTTGCTATTTTACGGCTATCAAGGATTGGGCACTGCCTCTAATTAAGAGTTTGGGTGTAGCATTTTCTTCTTGTGTATCTCTGTGCATGCACTCACATGTGAACCCAGCTATGGTAACACTAGACAGGGTATGGTCAGAGCTCTACCCATTCAAGCTTATAAGCTAAGGCAGTGTTTCTCAAACCTATCCTCATGACTCCCGAATGGTGCATATTTTGCAGGCAGCCTCACCTAGGCACAGGTGGGGTAATTAGTGTCTAAGCTAGGTGGATTCCATGTAGCTTAGACACTAATTACCCCACCTGTGCAGAGGTGAGGTTGTCTGGAAATCATGCATCGTTGGGGTCTTGGGGAGTCACGAGGACAGATTTGAGAAACGTTGATCTAGGGGGTAAGAGGTAGAAAACAAGATGTAAAGGAAGCTGTGTTTGTTATTTATTCAATATACTCATGAAACTTGTTAGAAAGGATAATGTTAAGAATACCATAAATTGATGTTTCAGAGTCTATTAGCAGGCTTACATGAGGATCAGTCATCCCAGCCACTGAAATTACATTTACTCTAAACAGATGGTTAAAGGGGAAATGAGACTAATCGGTGCCACCTTAAAAAAAAAAAAAAAGGGAAAAATGCACCTATCCTTGTTAAACTTGCTTTGTGGTCATTGAGATAATGTCTGAATTCTAGATAGAATAGTTACTGCAAAAAACTACATCCAGCTTATCACAGTTTTTTTACGTGGTTTTTTAATGTTTCTATTTTTACTTCTTATTTTCCAGTCTGTGCCACTTTTGTAATAAAACATGCCGTCCAACAGTAAAGCAACACGTATAGACTGTAACTGTAAAATAACCCTGAAAAAGACTGCTAATGCAGCGTATCACTGTACGAATGTAACTACAGGAAGGCCAATGAAAATTAATTGGACATTTTTCACATGAGACTTCCAGTCACAGTTTAACATGCCACAGCACCGTTACATTGATGATGGACATTTACTAAATAGAGCCTGCACTCGTCTGTCACTTTGTCAAGGCATGGGGAGAATTCTATAGAATTGGTATAAATGAGCAAATTCACAAACTTGGCTAACATGTCATCATATCATTTTCTTTTCAGGGAAGCCTTGATCTTGTGTGTGTGTGTGTGTGTGCGTGCGTGCGTGCGCATGCGTGCGTGCGTGCGTGTGTGTGTGTGTGTGTGTGTGATTGAGGATCTTAAGGAGGAAACAAGTGTAATCAACATTTTTAAATTAAGATGAGTCTTTCAATTAACACGTGTGTTTCAAAAGCATATCCGATTTGATACACTTGTGATTAAAATATGAAGAATGAAATAAAAAAAATAAAAAAAAGACGTCTGGCTGACAGCTGTTAATGTATTAATTAGATGTTTCTGTACCGTGGAGCCCTCTACAAAAGGAACATTCCCTCGTCTTCCCTTGAGATAATTCACCTCTGCAATGCACCTGATCTCTAATAGCCTGAGAGCAGAAGTCCCATCGGCACGCTTCGCTCTACCACGTGACAAAATAGCCTCATTTTTATTTATCGCATTTTCCCCCGTCTGTCTTCAGAAATTGGCACGCCATTAAAATGTGAAATAAGGCTTATATTTAAATTAGGAGGTTCACACAAATGTGACCGAACTGCTACGCGCTATATTCACTTAGATTTTAGTAGTCCGAAGAGGGCATATGTTACGGGGCGAGTGGTTCATTCAATCTATCGAATTAAGACATAAATCTCTTATTTAAGCAATTTGGCATTGATGAGATGGTAAAAAATAAACCTGGCATAATATAAATGAGGTGTCACATTTATTTTAAACAATTTTGCTTTAAAGCTGCCTGCTATATTAGAGAATCTGGACTTTAATTTTTCCCAGTTAAACACATTCTAACACAGTCAACTTGCTTTTTCTGGATATCTACGACATACATTATTATGTTAAAATAGTTTTTTGTGTGATTATTATCATGCTTTAGTAGTGGTTCTTCAAAAGGTTGTTAGTTGTATATGAAAAAAAAAATCTTTTATATTTTACTTATCCCTTTTCCTTCTTTGGGGTCAATTTATTAAGGGGCAAACAGGTTGTTCACAAGGAAAAAGGGCTCATTTCTTCTGCACTATTGGCACTTTTTCGGCTCCCCACATTAAAAAAAATATGGAATAACTGGAAAAAGAAGCACCACTAAAATTGGCACAAAGTTTTGCTTCTGTGGTTACTGGCATTTTGGTGTCCTTCATATTCATGAAATGGATGTCGGATGGACTTAATGACCACCTTATAATACAGTGGTGATCCACATAATAAATTGTGTAAACGGTTGTGTTTCAAGCACCCTGTTCACAACCATTGTTGCATATCACCATTTTAGAACGTAGAAGTAAGACACCACAATGGAATTCAATGGACTTCTAAAATAATGGTTGCAGCTGGTACTAATGGTGGCAAGTGGCAAACATTTTCTTTGTTTGACTAAATGGGACTTCTGATCTATATTCTGGCGTATAAGAAGACTGGGCGTATAAGACAACCTTCCAACTTTTCCAGTTACAATATAGAGTTTGGTATATACTCACCGTATAAGACTACCCCTCTTCCAATGCACACCAAATACAAATTACAAAAAACATCATATACTGGTGCTGCTATGTATGAACAGATACTGGTGCTGTACTGTATGTGGTACACAGTATATAACTATATACAGGCGATTGACTGGTTGGATTGGTCAACTCTACCTCTCCCTAAATGGATTGGTCAGCTCTCCTTGTCTACCTGTTTATCAGAGCGGTATGGAAGAATAGATTGCACTGTGCCCATAAAACACGTCTCTATCACCCTTCTGGCCCACCCTTGTATCCTATTTACCTTCTTCTTTGCCTCTCAGATCTCACACATTTGCACCTGTGCCGCGTCTCTACAGTCTTCAGCAGTGAGATCAGAGAGGCGGTAACAGGATAGGGCGTATCGCCCGGGATCAATGACACCCGGCGTAAAAGACAACCCCTGACTTTTCAGAAGATTTTTAAGGGTTAAAAAATAGTCTTATACGCCAGAATATACAGTACCTCTTTTCTTTACTTTTTGAAGCCGGACCACTACAGTTAAAACCTGTTCCCACTTTTATGAATATTGTGTTGTAGAAGAGAAAAACAATATACAGTAGGTCCCTTGTGCTCCTGGGACCAATATGTTTTGGTTAGTACTGCTACTCCCACAAGCAGATTCTCTCCCCTTAACCAGAAATGGGACCGGCCCATGGTGGCAGTCATCCAGAAGCGAAACAGCAGGACGGGGCCCTGCGTTTCATTTGACTCCAGCTTGGAAGGAGGAAAAGTATTGGAGTTAAATGAAATGCACCCATCCTACTGTTCAGTGCTGAAATGGTGCTGAATGTGTGTGCTCGGGTTCCGAACCACATGGTGCCAAATTCAAACACCAACACTATCAGCCAGAATCCCCAAAAAAGTAATGTAAACTAACCTGAAAGTTTACATTTCGCAATGCCTTAAAGCAAACCTGAAGTGAAAAGAAATTTATGATATAATGAATTGTATGTGTAGTACAGCTAAGAAATAAAACATTATTAGCAAAGAAAAGAGTCTCATGTTGGTTTCCAGTACATGAAGAAGTTAAAAAACTTCAGTTGTTATCTATGCAAAAGAGCTTCTCTGAGCTCTTCCAACTCGCTTGTTTTCTGAAGCACTTAAACAGCCAAGAAACAGTGAGAGACAGCTTGAGATAAGGTTTTACCGCAGGAAGGGTTAAAGGGTCATTATTTCTGCTTTGTTTTATAGCTTAACACTTAAAACTGCAACTGTGACAGAATGATGAAATGTTATTAAAGTGAATGGGTACCCTTGTAAAAATAAAAAAGTCAGATACTCACCTAAGGAGAGGGAAGGCTCGGTCGTAATGAGACTTCCCTCTCCTCTCCCGGTGCCCGGTCTCGCTCAGGATCCCCTGTA
Organism: Hyperolius riggenbachi; assembly: GCF_040937935.1. Taxonomy (NCBI): domain Eukaryota; kingdom Metazoa; phylum Chordata; class Amphibia; order Anura; family Hyperoliidae; genus Hyperolius; species Hyperolius riggenbachi. Next base: position 131,242,245 of record NC_090652.1, on the reverse strand, counting down.
GCAGTATTCGACCAGTTCGGTCAAATACTGCCACTTCAGCCACCGAAGGGAGGTTTTGGAAGTCTCCGGAAGCACTCAGGTTCCCGAAAACGGGCCGCTCCCTACTGCGCATGCGCGAGTGCCCTCTATGACGCACTCGCGCGGGTCTATGACGCACTGGCGCGTATGGAGAAGCCCGTCTTCGGGAGCCCGAGTGCTCCCGAAGACTTCTGAAGTCCCCCGCGACGGGGGATTTGAATGGAGGATCCACCGGGCACCGGGAGAGGAGAGGGAAGGCTCATTAGGACCGAGCCTTCCCTCTCCTTAGGTGAGTATCTGACTTATTTTTTTAAAAATCGGTACCCATTGGCTTTAAAGAAAAAGCAATATAACTGAAAAATTATATGAGACTCTTTTCTTTGCTACTAATAGTCTATGCCTTATCCATACTTCACATACAATTCATTATATCATAAGTTGTTTTTTTTTCCGTTTCAGGTGTGCTTAAACATTTAAAGTGGCCATCCATGTATTACATTTCATTGACCACTTTCAAATACATCCTACTGTATATTACTAAGGTGAGTATGTTGATGTTCAGCTGAACAGAACAAGTCCCATGCAGATTTAGTATACATTATTGATTATGAAACCTTGCTTTTCAAATATTACATATCCCCATGCAGTCATTTTTGTCCTCTCTTGAAATTACCCCTTTTCATTTAGAGTATAATAAGAATAATTCCAAGATGCTTTTCCCCCTATATAAATGAATGCACTAGGCAATCAGGCAGTATATTATGCTATTTTCAAATAACAATAGCAAAGAATGTGTCTGTGCAGATTACTTGTCATTTTAGAAACCCACACACTTATTTCATACATTATGACATGATAGAGATATTTTTCACGTTCTTGAGGTGTTGCTATTACAGTCTTAATACAATGAATTAAACTATATAGGAATGCTCCGCACAACAATCTCAGGCAACATACATTCAGCTGGTGAAGGAAGAGTAAAAGCCATTCCACGGTAATGAAATAATTAAAATAGGCAAATGTAAAGTAGATGTCTCATATAGCAAATGACTGAGAGGAGGGAAAAGCATCCCTGATGAGAGGGAGGTAAACAAAGGCTTGCGCCTGGTAAACTGGTAACGTTATAATGCATGCATTATATTTATGTGCAATTCAGAAAGGTCATACTGTGTGGGATTGAAATAACCACTGCGCTGATACAATCAAATAATTTATAAAGCTATTCTCTTGTTAATATTCATTTCAGCATTAACCTGGCAATAGACAGAGGATCTGTTGGACTGAAACCTTTCCCATTAGTCTGAATTTATATTTATTTTATATTATAACCCCATAGAGGGATAAAATGAGCTTCTACGTAGATGAAAACATGAGAATGCCGGGGCGGCTGCAACGCGAACACATTTATTATTATTGAATTGAGCACTCGCTGTTGTCAGAATAAAAAGGTACGAGAAAATTCACCCCAGTATCACTACAATATGTTTTATAAGGTTCCCAGTAAATATCTGCAGTTATTGAATGCCAGTCTTGCCAGATAGTGATCACTGTTGTTTGCATAGCACAGTGCCACTTCTACTATCTAGTCCATGGAAGGCTGTGTAATTCAAGATACTTTTAAAAAGCTATGACCCGAACCACTATACTTCTACACTCCACAGCTATATGCTTATAGACCATTACTTTTTTTAAATAACTTAATAGTTACTTGAAGTGACATGATGAGATAAAAATGTGTATATGCAGTTTCAATCCTAATTGGAACTATTCTGTATTCTTTTATATATTTTCTCATTGTAAGGGTTAAAGAGAACCGCAGACGGGGATAATGGCAGTATTAATACTTACCTGGGACTTCCTGCAGCCCCATAAGGTCCGTGGGCTGGACTCCCTCGCTGTCCTCTCTTGCGGTTCCCGGGATTCTGGCCGGCCACGCTCTTCCATGCATGTGTGGCCCAGCTGTGTGTACACCTCCTGTCGCTCTCAAGTGCCCGGGAGCATTTTGCTCCTGTGTGTGCAGTAGTATTGCGCATGAACAGATCGCTCCCAGGTGCGGGAGTGCGGCTGGGGCATGCCCTGCATGCGCAGAAGCAGTGGCGTAGCAATGGAGGTTGCAACCGCATCGGGGGCCCTTGGACCAGAGGGGCCCCGAAGGACTCTCCCTCAACTACAGTATTAGCTCTCTATTGGTCCTGTGCTCATAATAATCATTTCTATAGATACTTTGAATAGTGGTAATCATTAACAAACTTCTCCCCATCCCCTTCTTGCACCTCTGACACTGTAGTTGCCATTGGCAGGTTTTGGTGCAACATATCAATTGTTATGTATAGAGTGCTTGACGGGCCTTAGTGTAAAGCTGGCATCAGGGCCCACAGCTCCTTAGCTACACCACTGCTTACAAGCTGACTACTGGCCACGACTGGCCAGAATACCAGGAGCAATTACAGTTGAACAGAGCCAACAGAAAGGACAGCGAGGGAGCCCAGGGACATCATGGGGCTGGAGGAAGTCCCAGGTAAGTATAAATACTGCTATTATCCCCATATCAGATATCCTTTAAGAATCCAGGGTTAAAAATGTCAGTTTCTTTGCAACCAAACTGCACTTAAACTGCATTAGCTCCTACTGATAACTAACTACAGCTGATAAAACTCTTATGTGACTAAGAAACATTTCTCAGTGTAAGGAACAAATACAAAAAATCAGTAGTTCAAGATACGTCAGTGTGGGAGCAGAAACGATGCCAAAAGACTGTCGTCATTCATTCACCTGAGACAGCAAGTTCAAACTTTCATTTTTAACTTTTGATGTAAAATAAGAACATGGAACTCCAGGAAAGTCTTATTTAGGATTAAGACTATAGATGCAATTGCTCGTTTCCTTGATTCATTTTCAATTGTTCAGATTTACTTTAAAGACTAACTAAACTGAAAATGGAACAGAACAAATTTGGAAAGAAATCAAGTTCTTTATTATAAATTGTAGCTATTACCTCGGGTAATTACCTTTTCAAATTGAAAAATGATTTGTGTAGCTTTGCTTGTCCCAGCTGTGCAGCTATCCATGCAAGCTTATGAAGTCTAGACCCTCTTATTTCCAGCTAGGAAGCCTAGCAGGGATCTTGAAATTGAAAATAACTGCTTTTTGTAAGCGACAAAGTCCCACCTCCTCATGTGGACACCAAGTTTATACTGTAATGCTGGGAGTCTGGAAAATGTACTTAGGTTTCTAAATGTTCTTTGGGCTAGCTTACATCTGAAAAAAAAAAAAATTTTCTTATTAGTGTTGATGTAGGAATTCGGGTTGTTGAAATTCAGAATCCCAATTCGCCCCTCACTACACTTCAGCACTCAGCCAATTGGACAGGGTCAGGAGAGGTTCACTTATTTGCGCTTTGCATGATTCACATGAAGAGCTGAAGAGCAACGGGAGGCACAAATAAGTGAATCCTTCCACCCTGTCCACTTATCCCGGAATTTGAACACCAACACTATTGCTTATATGTTTTTACATATCTTTTCTGCGGATGACTCTGATGCTCAGTGTGCTATGAGCTGGGGACAGCTGGAGCCCTGTCAATCGCATGACATCGTTTTGATAAAAGATGCACAGTAGCAGCTCTTGAGTGTGCACAGCTATGAAATAACAGAGCATCATATTTAAGATGAATTAATAAAGGAAGGAAGGTTCAGTTGTTTGTTATAATAATTCACCTTCAGGAGCTGGGAGCATTTGTTATCAGCATGAAGTCTTGCACCTGACAGGGCAGCAGCTGTCAGTTCAAGTAAAGCTGAATAGGGCCTAAACACTATTCTTTCATAATTAGGCCTGCACAGTTATAATAACTGCAAAATTATCATTCCAATTCTCCTATAGGGTGATTTCTTACTGAACAAGCTTAACAATGTTATCCCTTATATTGATAAGTGTCCATCGACACCATAAAGGTATTTTTTAATGTGAATTTGATGAAAGCTATTTGTATTGACTGTGTGTGTCCATAACAAAGCCAACATAAACCGTGAAGACACCTGTACACATTAACCTTTTATTTTGGCTTTCAACTGGAAAAGAGTTAGAACTTTTTTTATATGTCTATATTATTACCACTTAAAGAGACACTGAAGCAAAAAAAAAATATGATATTATGATTTGTATGTGTAGTACAGCTAAGAAATAAAACATTAAGATCAGATACATCAGTCTAATTGTTTCCAGTGCAGGAAGAGTTGAGAAACTCCAGTTGTTATCTCTATGCAAACAAGCCATTAAGCTCTCCGACTAAAGGTAGCCATACACTGGTCGATTTGCCATTAGATCGACCAGCTGACAGATCCCTATCTGATCGAATCTGATCAGAGAGGGATTGTATGGCTGCCTTTACTGCAAACAGATTGTGAATCGATTTCAGCCTGAAACCGATCACAATCTGTGGAGCCGCCGCTGCCGCCTGTCCCCCCCCCCCCCCTGCATACATTACCTGAAGCTGGCTCCGGGTTCTCTTCTCCGCGCTGCACCCCACACCGCATCCCAGCATACACTGTGTCACTCCGTGACCAGGAAGTTCAAATAGAGCGCCCTCTATTTGAACTTCCTGGTCACTGGAGTGACACAGGAAGTTAATGTACGCTGGGATGAAAGCAAGAGAGAAGCGCGGAGAAGATGCTGAGAAGACGCGGAGAAGATGCCCGGGAGCCAGCGTCAGGTAATGTATAACTGTATCGGATCGGCCGCTGCTAGCGACGCGCTCCCTACCCGCGGGTGATCGACGGAAGTAACCCGCATGGCGCGATTGACGGACCGATCCGATTTCGGGAGGAAATTGGATCGGCTGGTTGCATTTAGCGCAAATGATTGGCAGCAGATTCGATCCCAGTGACTGAATCTGCTGTCGAATCGGCGGCAAATCGAGCCAGTGTATGGCCAGCTTAAGTCTTAGTCGTGGAGAGGGCTGTTATCTGACTTTATTATCTCAACTGTAAGTGAACTGTTTACTTTTTCTCTGCTAGAGGAGAGGTCATTACTTCACAGACTGCTCTGAAAGAATCATTTTGAATGCTGAGTCTTGTGTAATCTGCACATATTATAGAATGATGCAATGTTAGAAAAAACACAATATACCTGAAAATAAAAGTATGAGAATATTTTCTTTGCTGCTAATCTTCTAGTAATTATTCATAGTACACAACCAATTCACTATATCATATTTTTTTTTCGCTTCAGTGTCTCTTTAAGAGAAAATTTCCTCCTGACCTGGACAGTAGTTGTATTTGTTCATCCTTTTCAATATCTCAACAGAGATAGAGACAATACAACATTTTTCTGCGGCCCCAATTGTGCCATTACCAAGTTTTAGCAATGTAAAGGTCTGCCAAGGCTCCACGTTTCTGCACATTGTCATTTTAAATAATGTAGATGGGAAGAAGAGAAGGGTCAGAGGTATATAAACTTTTACAAATTTCCCACAGTGGAATGTCCAACAAATCACCTCCCTCTGCTTATATCATGTGGGTAGACAATGTAAGGAGGCATTTGGTCTCCTTGGAATACTAGACAGGATGTCTAGTAGAGAAGAAGTAGCCAAACAGGTAAACTGGGTGCCAGCGGTAGTGCAATAAAATGGGTGCCACATAGACCACAATGTTACTTGCGGCTATAGTGGGGTTCACTGTGTAATTTGGGACCCGCCAGTGCCCCATAAAAACCATAATAGGTGGTACCAGTGGCAAATACATAATGTAATTGAGATAGCAGTGAAGAGAAGTATTTTGCAGCGAAAAGCAGTGGAGGGGTGGGTAAGTGTTAGGCTTCGGTAGAGGAGGGCTCTTGCAACAATAGGGTTAGGTTTAGGGATAAATATCAGCGACGATTGCGACAGGGGTCTGATTAGGGTTAGGCATGGGTTGAGGAGGACTCATGTGAGAAGAGAGTTAGGTTAAGTCATAGTGAAATATTGGTGAAAAGTACCAATATTTTACTATTGGAATTAGCCACTGCCCAATAGTAGAGTATTGGTAATTTTACCAATATTCTACTTTCAGCTTTCCCTGGCACCCACATAACCCCGGAATCTTTTTTAAATGTACGCAGGAAGTAGGCCCAATCACTACATGTAAGGGTATTAAGACTGCCTTATGTCCAGCTTAAAGCCTCATACACATATAGGAGGAGTGATGTACACTAGAGTATGGATCGGTAATTGATCTCACAGGGAGCCTGTACAGACACGTTTCTAGCCTACAGGCTACTGATGTGTCTGCTTCTATGGAGAGGAGATGCATAACACACAACCGGCAGACACGGTGAGTGGGTAGAACAATGAATTTGGGGGTCCCCTAGGCAACTGATGTTGCTAAAGATATGGTATCTATAAGTCTCTCTGCTCCAAGGTAATTCATATATAAATGGGTGTCCTGAATAATGTATTATGTTCTACTATATGCCATTATGCATTCTCTTTAATTCAAATGCAGTAATGCAAAGAAACATACTAGCATAATATGAGAAAGACAAGTGGGTATCAGGAATGCAGAGCACCATAACTGATCTGTGACCAAGCATGGCAAACATGTGATACATTCATAAGATCAACCCCTTCACTACCAGCACTAGTGATGGCCTAAATGGTTCGCACGCGAACTTATTCGCGCGAACATCGCTGGTTCGCGTTTACGATCGAACGCGAACTTTATGCGAGTTCAACCCGCCTCCTATACTACATCATTGGGCTAAACTTTGACCCTCTACATCACAGTCAGCAGACACATGGTAGCCAATCAGGCTACACTCTCTCCTGGAGCCCCCCCCCCCCCCCCCGCCAGCAGCGTCGGCCATGTTCTCACTCTGTGTGCTGCTGTATTAGTGAGAGAAGGGAGAGACATTGGAGAGATAGGGAAAGCGATAGTTAGGAGGTCTGTTAGCTTGCCCCTTGCTGATATTTGCTGCTAAAAAGCAACCCAAAACAGCTATTTTGAGAGCTAATGTTATTGTGATGTGGTTTTTTTTTGTGTGTGGCCCACTGACACTTGTATATACAGCGCAACTGGCTCTTGCTAGTTGCTATACTGTTACAGGCCCAGCACATTCAGTGCCTACCTTTTCACTGCACCTGTGTGTGTGAGAGCTGCACTTTTGTAATACCAGTCAAAGCATACCTGTTCACCGCACCTGCGTGGCAGCACACAGTTTTATATACTAGTCACTGCATACCTGTTTACAGTACCTGTGTGTGTGACAGCTGCACATTGTATTGATACCAGTCCGTGCATACTTGTTCACTGCACCTGCATGACAGCATGCAGTTTTATATACCAGTCACTGCATACCTGTTTACAGTACCTGTGTGTGTGACAGCCACATATTGTATTGATACCAGTCCGTGCATACCTATTCACTGCACCTGTGTGACAGCACACAGTTTGATATATCAGTCACTGCATACCTGTTCACTGTACTTGTGTGACTGCACATTGTATTAGTTAAGTCAGTGCATACCTTTTACTTCATCCCCCCCCCCCCCAATATGGACAAAACAGGCAGAGCCAGAGGCAGGCCACCAGGCAGGTCTGTTCGAGGTCGTGCTGTCGTGATTTTGTGTGGCCCTGGACCAATGTACAGTGTTCAGAAGAAGGCACGTGCCATCAACCCCCAAGATTGTCAGGACGTAGTTGACTATTTAACACAGAACACCTCATCTTCCTCAGCTTCCGCATGGAATCGTGACATATCTTCCTCCTCCTGCTCTGATTCTGGCACCCCACTTAACACTTAGTCGGCAGACACCAAAGTGCCATCATCCCAGGGCTCAGCGGTGTGGAAATTTTTGTGTGTGTCTGCCTCAGATGAGAGCAATGCCATCTGTACTCTCTGCCACCAAAAATTGAGCCATGGAAAGACCAAGACCCACGTAGGGACAACTTCCTTATGAAGGCACATGATGACAAAGCACAAACTACAATGGGATGACCACCTGAGGAAAAGCAGCACATAAAAGCAAAGCCACACACCGCAGTGGGAGATACCAGGCCACAATTATTTCTCAAAAAAGGCGATACCCAAACTGTACTGTGATGTTGAAAGGCAAGTGGTGTCATCTCTGGCACACAGCGTTGGGTCAAGGGTCCATCTGACCACGTGGTCTGCAAAGCACGGCCAGGCCTGCCCGAAGACTAAGTCAGTCCCCACACACAGCATCTCTACCTGCACGCCGTGTGACTGCCTGCCCCAAAACTAAATTGATCCTGACTCCCCAGTCCCCACACAGCATCTCTGCCTGCAGGCCGCTTGACTGCCTGTTCCGCCACCACCATCAGGGTCCATGACTCCATGTGGATTCCTGAGCTAGCGGCCACTAACAAAAACAATTATCATTTTTTCTGGTGTACATGCCTGCCTAATTTTTCTGTCTGCACTGCAGCTGCAACAACAAAACAAAAGGCATGTGCATGTGTCAATTCCCCTTCGTGATCGTTACCTTGCCGCGGTGAAGGGGCTTGCGCATCACAATGAAGCAATGACCGCGGCTATATGAGTGTGTTGGGAGACATACCCAAGATAATAAGGTTGTTGCTTCATTGTGAACAGACTAAATTCGATTAGCTGGACAGTCACTGTTGTTCTGTCATTGAGCTACCTTAGCCCGGCGACCATATGGGCTTGAAAAAAATGCCGTTGCCTGCACTCTCGCCATGGTGCGCAGTAGTCCAGCACTGCCATCACTACACAAACAGCTGTTTGCGGTGCGTTACACAGTGAGTTTGGTCTGTCAGTGTGAAGCAATACACTAATTACACTACCTGATTGATGTATACACATGCAAGATGTTTTAAAGCACTTTATGCCTCCAATGTAGCATTGCAATGTGATTTCTGCCCTTAAAACGCTGCTGTACGTCAACTCCTTATTTTTCCCCGGGACTTTTAGCGTGTATCCCACTCCGCCATGTCCCCCTCCAGGTGTTAGACCCCTTGAAACATCTTTTCCATCGCTTTTGTGGCCAGCATAAGTGTTTCTAGTTTTCAAAGTTCGCCTCCCCATTGAAGTCTATTGCGGTTTGCAAAGTTTGCGTGAACCAAACTTTTGCGGAAGTTCGTGTTCAAGGTTCGCAAACCTAAAATCAAAGGTTGGAGCCATCTCTAACTAGCACTCACTTGTCTCGCTATGATTTCCCTAGTCTAGTATTACAGTACATTTACATTGTTACATTGTTTAAAATAAAGAACAATAGATATCATGGCTGGTGCCATGCTTCTATTTATTCATGAGTAGCTTATGTGTCACAAAGCCTAAGTATATGTAGGGAAGAGTTTAGATGCATTTACAGAACATTTACAGTGTGTTTATGCAAACTACCATTAAAGGACAAATGTAATGAAAGGGATGTGGACAGTGGCATAGCAATAGGGATTGCAGAGGTAGTGACCGGATCGGGGCCCTCGGGTCAGAGGGGCCCCGAGGGGCCTTCTCTCAAGCACAATATTAGCTTTCTATTGGCCCTGTGTTGGTAATAATAATCACTTCTATAGATGCTTTAAATAGTAATAATCATCAACAAACTGTTTTCCATCCCCTACTTGCACATCTGATACTGATGTTGTCCTTTGCAGGTTTTGGTGCGCCATATAAATTGTTATGTATGGAGTGCGTGAGGGGCCCCATGTAAAACTTGCACAGGGGCCCATAGCTTCTTAGCTATGCCACTGGATGCAGAGGCTGCTATATTTATTACCGTTTAAGCAACACCAGTTGCCTGGCTGTCCTGCTGAGCCTCTGCCTCTAATACTTTTAACCATAGACCCTGAACAAGCATGTAGCAGATCAGGTGTTTCTGACATTATTGTCAGACCTGACAAGATTAGCCACATGCTTGTTTCTGGTGTGATTCAGGCACTACTGCAGCCAAATAGATCAGTGGGGCTACCAAGCAACTGGCATTGTTTAAAAGGAAATAAATATGGCAGCCTCTGTATTCTTCTCACTTCAGTTGTCCTTTAAATGTGATCAAATGGCTTAATTTCAAAAGACAGGAACATTCTGATACCACAAAAATAAATACCCCTCATTGCTGCTATACAACGTCTGTAGTACCTTGACAACCAAATTCAGCGGATATCCTTACACTATCTTGTATGTTTTGCAAACTGAATAAATCCAGTAACAGTTCTTCCTGTGAAACCGGACGTCTCTGCATTCATTAGAAGAAAAACAATCTTTCAGTATAAGGACATACATGGTTAACTTGGATATTTTCACTTTATTACAGTGTTTCCAGTTCCATTCACATTTAATATGCAAACAGACAGAGCAGCTAGGAAATCCTTTCACATTCTTTTACACATCTAAAGTGATGACTGCTCATATACAGGCCTTGCAGGGGAGTGCTGTGATTGGCAGTGAGACATTAATTATCATGTAGTGTCATGGAATGTCAGAACAAGTGACATCTTCACAAGACAGCAAAAATACAAGATTGGTTAAGCCTTTAAATAAGCTAGACTTTCATTCCAGGCCTTGTACGATTTAATAATATATAAATATATATATATATATATATATATATATATATACATAGTAAACATAATATATGCGACGCTTAAGTGTCAAACTATATGTGCAGCTAAACATAACATATGTGATGCAAATGCAAAAGTGTCAAACTGTATATGAAGTTAAGCCTTAATAGCAAAAAGAAGAGCAGTATAGTATTTATATACCGCTGACATCTTCTGCAGTGCTTTACAGAGTATATACACTTGTCACTAACTGTCCCTCAGAGGAGCTCACAATCTAATCCTTAGGCATATGTTGTCAATCGTAGTCTACAGCCAATTTTTTGGGGAGGCCGATTAACTTATGTGTATGGTTTTGGGATGTGGGAGAAAACTGGAGTACTCGGAGGAAACCCACATAGACATGAGGAGAAGAACATACAAAAACCATGCAGATAGTGCCCTGCCTAGAATTCAGGGACCCAGCATTGCAAGGTGAGAGAGCTAACCACTGTCACTCTGCCACCCGCAATATCTATCATACACTGTATAGTATGTGTGCAGCACTGTGCACTATTCAACAAAATAAACATGTTAGATTAATAGCTAATAAATAGATAATTATTTAAAAAATAATTAATAAATACATTATAGCACTCATTTGGTACAAATATATTTAGCCTTTTTTTGTTTTTTAACAAGTCTGATTAAGTTCAGGTGGTTTTTAAAACACAGAGATATCAGTGGTACCTGACCTGCCACAATTTATAGGCCTAATGTCTGCTTTGGTGTCACAGGGAATTAAAGATTTCTGCCAAGGTTCTGTTCGGACCCCTTGGTTTGCTATCACATACATGGAGCCAGGGGTGGGCCGAGGCAGAGGCGAGAGAGGCTCCGGCCTCAGGGTGCAGTGCAGGAGGGGGGCGCACAACTCACTCAGCTATCATTCCCCTATTGTGTTTGAAACAGAGAGAAATAAGAAAAGGGGATACATGGCAGTGACTGCAAGCCAGATAACTAGATAATAAGGTTTTGGGGGCCCTGGAAAGCCTCTTAGTCTAATAGCAATCAGTGTGTGACGGCTGGGGTAAGATGGATGTGGGGGCGTACTTTTGTGTCTCAGCCTTGGGTGCTGGAGGACCTTGTCCCAGCACTGCTGGGGCCTTTACTAAGGAAGATGCCCACTGATAACCAGTGCAAATGAGATATTTTGCAGGGGTATTTGGATCACTATAGCAGGAGTGAAGGTTTGTACTGGTGCCTAGACCTCCAGTGTTAGTAAAAATACATTGTCCTTGTTAACCCCCTGAATATATACTAAGGAGAAAATTCCCTTTACTCTTGTAACCATTAACATTTCTCACTGACAATTATCACACTGCACTGTCTGACATTCCCATGCATGCCTTGCCATTCACCGTGGAACCACGGCGCATGGTTGCCGACAAATTCCGGCAAATGCTTGCTTTGTGATTGTGAGTGGAGATTCCAACAACGTCGGGAAGAATCACACGTAAAGGCAAGTGCTGTGTCTTGCAATGACACTTGCATTTCTCAAATTGTGCAAGTGAGGAAGGAGCTTTGAGGGGTTATTTACATTCAACACTCTTTCAACAGTTTCTTTACGTAGTCTCTCAAAATTCAAAGAAGCAGCATCATTAAATAAGATTGTACAAGGTGAATTGCATGGTGTATGACCATCATATCAACACTGCTAGCAATATTTGAACTTTGAATCCCTGAATGGAAAACGTACAGCGAAATGTGTTTTGATTCCAAGGTGAGTGAGCACAGAACCAACTGCAATAAATGGTGTTGGCTGTAGTAGCTAACCAGAAATCAGATATTAACTAGTCATTGTGTATGCATAGTTGTATACAAGTATGATATGATATTTGTATGCTCAGTCCTCCAACTTGGCATACAGTTGTAGTTCCCAACACGAATATTATTGAATTACAGAACTTAAAAGGCAATGGAAAAGTCTGTGCTCTGATCGAAAGTATGGGCTTCCTCGAGAATAATGAATTATTCTGTGTGAAGAAAAGTTGGATAGGCTCTCTTGTTATTTACTAAGAAATAACATTTTTCATTTTTTTGTGAGCAATGTAAGACTAAAAAAAATTCTACCATAAATCAATCAACAAAAATGTATTATTGTATTGTATTACTATTTTGTTATTGGCAAACATATTGATTTAAGCTTGACTTTCTCTACACTTCCTCTCTAAAAAGAGAAAATGAAAGAATAAGAAAGCAACAAAGGCACACAAAACATGCACGCCACTCTCTCTTTTTGATCAACGGTAAAATTGTAGCCTGTGTTACATCATACAGACTCTGTAATGTAGCAGTACAAGATTTCCCACTAGGCAAAGTAGACAGGTGCCTACAGGCTCCAGTTCTACTGTTTTTCAATGTGTGACTATTTTTCCTTTCTCTCTCACCTTCAGGCTTTTCAGCAATCCCCAAAATGTGTTCCAGTTTCCCAGTCCCTTATATGGTGACACTTTTCTCAATATCCTCCCAAAATGATTTCTAGTTACTCAGTACAATATCCTGGCTTTCCAATACCCCCCTAAATGAGTATATTTACTAAACTGTGGTAGCCAAGTCTCAAACACGATGAGTAGAGCGTAATGCCTTGCATGTATTGCATTATATTCTACTATTATGTAGTACGACTTTACACTCTGTATTCTGCTTATTCTGTATTCTGTTAAGTTAATACACCTAAAAATGGCTCTCACTACCTCTGTATCATATTCTGGTTTTCTAATGTCCCTAAAACCTTACCCTAATCCCATTACTTCTCCAAATATGTGTCCTTCCTTCCCTGTGCTTAATTTGGGTTCTGAGGCATAACTACATGGGAGTAGCCCCTGTGACCGCAGGGGGGCCCAGAGTTGTAAGGGGGCCCCAACTATTACTTCATTCTCTCCAATGATGGGGTCCATCCTTCAGATCAGGTGTTTTTGTGGCTACACTTGTTATCGGTGTGAAGATGATGTCTACAGTGTTGTATGACCTCTGCAGGGTGGGCTCCCTGGTTGTGAGGGTCAAAAGGGGATGCAAGGGGAAGGGTGTAAGCATGGGGGGGGGGGGGGGGCAATCAAAGTTTTCCTGGGGGGGGGGCATAAATCGTAGTTACGCCAATGTTTGGGTTCTATAGTAGATAGCACTAAGACATTAGGGCATGTGTTATTATGGGGGACATTAATATGTCTGTATGTATTACATAGAGGACACAATAGCTGCACTTGTTATATGGCAGAGCACAAGGTGGCTGCACTTGTTATATGGGAGTCACAGGTCACACTTACTGAGTTATGGACATAGGATATATGCACTCATTGTATGATGGACATAAGATGACTGCATTTGTTTTATGAGAGACATGATACTTTTCTGGGGCATATTCAATGGCTATGCATATAATGGCCTTTTTATGGCACTATTAACTCTTTATCTTAAAACTGCATACTATCAAAATGAATAGAGCAAGACTTCGGCCAGCTGTTGATGGGTGGGGTTTAACATGCTGAGCCTTCAGTCTGTATGTTCTATGAAGGTAAATCTGGCCCTGCCAATAATATAATTATAAAGCATTATTGATTTGGACCCTTACAGAGTTAGCCTGCCTCTTATTATTTACACCTCATCAGCTTTTAATTACCAGCAATATATCTCAACATCTATGCAGTGGCAGCAACCTGCTTGTCACAGCTATCACTGTGTACCAAAACTTTACTCACATATTTGTAATCTGATGTATATCTGTGATCTGTTATCTGCACATCAGCTCTGATCAGTGACCTGTAATCTGCCCCATGCCTGTCAGCACCCAGATCACTGATCAGACTTGTGGAGCAGATAACAAATCACAGATGTGCGAGTTAGATCTCAGTTATTCCATTTTTATCAGAGTGCAGCAGAAATCCATTGAACTGCTAATCTGTACAGATTTTCAGTGTTCAGTTCAGTGCTAAACTGTACGACTGACCCATCTCCTGAGTGGCCTGCCTGATTTATGAAGAGATTTAAGATAACCCATAGGTTTACAGATAGGGAATGATGCAAGAAAGCATTTCTGTAATATGAAAACCTGCTTTACAGCAATGTCTCCTATTTGAAAGACATATAACAGGTTGGTTTGATTTTGGATGTCAGCTTCTGCAAAATCATTAAAACATGCTTACAATGAACTTTTTAGTGCTTTATTCATTTTAGCACGAGGCTGACTAATGAAAGTAGCATATTATATATTGTTTTTTAAATAGCTCTTAAAGGACAACTGTAGCGAGGCTGCCATGTTTTTTTTTCCTTTTGTGCAATACCAGTTGCCTAGCTGTCCTGTTGATCCTCTGTCTCTGATACTTTTAGCCATAGACCCTGAACAAGCATGCAGCAGATCTTGTGTTTCCGACATTAATGTTGGAACTGACAAAACTAGCTGCATGCTTGTTTCTGGTGTTATTCAGACATTACTACATCCAAATAGATCAGCAGGGCCGCCAGGCAACTGGTATTGCTTAAGGGGGAATAAATATGGCAGCTTCTATAAACCTCTCCCTACAGTTGTCCTTTAACTCATACATTTCTTGTTATTCTGTCTGTGACTACCTATTGCTAAGGCAGCCTTATATATACATAGCCGTACAAGGAAATACAGCATATGCCTGGCACAGAACATTTATATTGACTTTTCTCGTGGTCAAAGTGCCAGAGCTGCAGCCACTAGGCCGCTCTCTATAGGCAGTAGCAGTGTTAGGGAATGTTGCCTTCTTGTCTGCTGTGTCAGAGGCAGAGCCCTTAACCAGTACACTATCCAGCCACTGCTGATGCCCGTGCAGCAAATCTAGCCATAGGCAGCTAAGGTTCTGATGCAGTGCGGCATTTCCATACCGGAAAAAGTCTGATTTAGCATGTTTCTATAGCAATGCCCAAATTTTATTGCAGTACAGAGCTTTGCATAATGTCACAGTGATTGGGCATTGCTATGGAAATGTGCATGCTGGCAAATGGTGGGGAATGTTTCAGCATGCATGTGCTGATCTTGGCCACATGCAAGAGAAGGGCAAGGAAGTAGGAATGTGTGAGTGAACAGTCCTCACTGAGATGAATCAAGATGTAATGGGGCCCTTGGCAAGGTCATAGATTTGGGGCCCTCGTGTAGTCCTTTTGGTAAGCTGAAGTGGCGAGAGGTCAAAGAAGGTATCAGGTGAGCTCCTTGACACCAACTAGGCCCCAAGCATCTGCTTAGGTTGCCTGGCAGAGGATTCTGTTCTGAGCCCTCACCTCTGTCTACATTGTACTGTGGACATGGCTGCACCAGCAAGACAGAAGGAGGATCCAGACTATGAATAATGTGGTAACTTCACAGCTATTTGCACATCTGAGGTCTGCACTGAAAAGAGCACAGGAGGTTCTTACCAGGGATGAGCAGAAACTACGCCAGTGCGAATTTTCGCATCGTAGTTCGTAGGCTAAGTCTCAAAACTACGCGTACGATTTTACACGTAGCGAAGTACCGTTAGGCGTAGTTTACGCCCCTACGTGTATTTCTCATGTGTATTGCGAAGTAAACTATGAATGCGTTATTTGCGGCTATTTTTCCGCGTACGATTGTATGCATACAAAATTACGCATTGGAAAGGGGAATGTACGCATAGAAGAGTTACTGGTACAAGCATTTTGCAGGGGAATTCATAGGTAAATTTTTATGCATAATGGTATAAGCGTCCGCATGAACTACGCTACGCACTACGCGTAATTGCGTATTTTAACGTGTAGTCTACGAAATGCATACAAAGTAAATATTTGATTGTGAAGCCGTAGTTTGGTGAAGCGTAATTGCGTAAAACTATGCGTAGTTCCAGCGTAGCGAAGTTGGCTGACTACGACCATCCCTGATATTTTACTTCACAGTAATATATTTGGTTATTTATCATGTCACAGTCCATTTTTAAATAAAAAAAAAACCTATTGTTTAGGATACATAACCATTTAAGACCATATTTCAGGGGCAAAGTAAAAGTTCTGCTTAAAGCTGGCCACTAACGGTCCAATTTCTAGCGAAAAATCGTTTGAGCGATCAGAAATTCTTATCGGATTGGTTGTAAATAGTCTCCATTTATGGACACAATCGATTATGAACGAGTGAGAAAAATGTCGCCCGAATGAAATTTCGTCGAACGAAAATTTGAATTTTCTTGGTGGTCATGATAGATAGGAAGCAAAGATTGGTAAGTTGATGGTGTAGTGAACGATTTTTCGTCCGATCAGAAATTCTGATCGCTCGAACGATTTTTCGCTAGAAATTGGACAGTTAGTTGCCACCTTAAGGAAGTATTTACATTTTAAGTTCATGTAAATATTCAACAGGCCCTTTTATGGTTCCTTAAAGGTCCGTACACACGCACGTCCGTCGTCACCTCCCGCTGGGCGGGCATTCCAGCAACAGTCCGGCGTGTGTACAGTCTGTCTGCAGACTGATATGGCTGTTTCTGAGCGATCCGGCCGGCGGATCGCTCAGAAACAGCCGTATCAGTCTGCCGACAGACTGTACACACGCCGGACTGTCTGCTGAAAAAACGCCCAGCAGGAGGTGACAACGGACCCGTCGTTTCCTGCAGTCAGGCGTGTGTACGGATCTTTACCCTGAGTTTCAAAACTCCTTCACCAACTTTACCACTACAAATTGTTAGTAGCCAGTTCATTTACAGCACTTAATTGGAAACAAAAGAAAAGCGCATTCCTTACTCATTACTTGCCAGTGAGTAGACTAAACCAAATAAGGCTGACTGACAGAATTGTTTACCTTATAAATGACAACATGAATAGGTACAATTTGATATGGGAGGACTGAATAGTGTAGTCAGTAATGTGGGGTTTGTACGGTTGTTATTTTGCACGGTCTAACTCCTTTATGTTATATTTCTACTGCTTCAGTTATTGTTTTTCTAGGATTTTTCTAGGCTTTTGTTAAAAGGAACCCGAAGTGACATATGTACGCTGCCATATTTATTTCCTGTCAAACAATAACAGTTGCCTGGCAGTCTTGCTGATCCCTTCAGTAGTGTCTGACCACTCACCTGAAACAAACATGTTGCTAATCCAGTCAGACGTGGGTCAGAGACATCTGATCTGCTGCATGCTTGTTCAGGGTCTATGGCTTACAGTATTAGAGGCAGAGGATCAGCAGGAGAACCAGGTAACGCGCACTGTCAAAAGGAAATAAATGTCAGCCTCCATATGTCTCTCACCTCAGGTTCCCTCCAAGCACTTTTTATGAGACAATGTTTATTTTTTTTGTATTATTGGAATTTACACTTCTGTACTGCAAGAAGCTTGCAGTGTAAGACTGCATACAACATATACAGTATTACTCTACTTTACTTCTGATATGTTTGTTTTGTAATTACTTACTATTACTACTTTCTATTTTTGAGAAATAAAATATGTTGACACAGAAATTCCAGTATGAGTAACTAACATTGCTATGAATGACTACAATTGTCATTACTAGACAGGGATGTTATATATTCTGTTGGCACTGTAAAAGGCACAGCTACAAATTTAACATATGAAAAAGTGGTAAACGCTACAGAGCACTAGGTGATCGCTTGTTATGCTGCTAGCAGGAGAGCTGAGGGAAAATGTTTCACACAGCTGCAGCCCCATTAGAGCCCAAGACCATATTAATGGACAGTTCTCTGGTGGTAATACACAACACCTCTGTCTGTGGGTATTAGCAGAAGATGCAAATGAAGATGTAAGGAGAAATCAGCTCATCAATCACAACCACACAGGGACAGCCAGCAAGGCAGAAGGATTAGCTCTTAGCTTGCATAGGTCTCTTCCCGATCGCCACTCTAGTTTAATTAAAAATCACTTCAAATACCTATTACCAATGAAAAAGCTCAGGGTGGAAATCTAGCTTTTCATAATCTAGGTTGCTGGAGTTAATTACAAAAATAAGTACAAGAAAAATATTCATTAAATACTGGTGGGATTCCCTGGACAGACATTTTCCATACGTTTAGAATGCAAACTTGCCAGTCCTTGGACTTAAAATAATAAGTTAAGTAACCTGAACCATGACTTGTCGGAGTGCCCTGAGGAAAGGCTACAGCAGGCAGAACAGCACCACCACCACTCTGCTAAAGCAGGATATCTCCTCGTGTTATCCATATAGCCAGACAAAAGAAAAGTATAATGATTCTGACTATGACTGGGGTTTTAAATAATCCAGAAATAGGTCCAGGTAAAGCCATCTATACCATTTTGCATTGCTGGCTGTTTGCACTGCAGGGGAGATAATGTCAAGATTTTTTTTTCAATATTATTTAGTTTGGGTTTGCCCATTGTAAAATCTTTCCGCACAGCTAAACAGCCTAGGCTAAACTTTACTGGGAGGGTGGAGCTACATACCAGTATACAGCAATATATAGATTTAGGAAGTGTTTCTGATGCTAAAACCAGGAAGACTACTGTAAAAGTGGGTATCCCCAGTCTGTATCCCTGTCAGGGTACTATTCGCACAGTTTGTATGTTTTCCCTCTGTCTGCATGTACTGTATGTTCTACGGGCACTCTGGTTTCCTCCCACATCCCAAAAACATACAGATAAGTTAATGGGCATCCCCCCAAACTGGCCCTAGACTATGATACATACATAGACATATGACTATGGTAGGGACTAGAGTGTGACCCCCTCTGAGGGACAATTAATACTAAAAAATAATAAGAATAAACAGTCCATTGAAAATACATTTACATATGCTCATTGGTTCCTTTAAATTGTGCTATTTAGGGAGTTGGCCAGCTGAAATCTAGCATAAGAGCAACAATAAAGCCATATCAGGGGATTTCCCATTCTTAGGTTTGCTCAGATTTTAACCTCCGCATTTCCTACTACTCCTGAATTGGTTTGACCACTTATAGTAATAAGTAGTTAAATTAAAGTGGTGTGCTGTGCACTGCTGGCACTGAATAACCTCCCTGTATCTTTACAGCATACATCTGGCTTACAGAGTTGTAGGCAACATCATGAGAAGAAAGTGATACGTGTGCAAGAGGTCCTGCCTTAAGGTGGAACTGAAGTCAGATTATTTACATAACTATGACTGCGCAGTTCATTGCTTACTCAAACAGGAGTAATGTTTACCTGCTATTCTTTTTTGGCAGCTGAGAAGTCACTTCCATTTGCACGCACTGGAGAGTGCAGCACAGCGTGCAAGTGGAGAGCGCAACAGTGGCAATGCCACCCATACCATACTATCCCTTTCATGTAACTGTGTTTTGTAGTCTAACCTTAGGTGCAGGTAGGAAGACAGGGTGGCAAGGAAAATGGCATCTCCAAGAGAAAGTGATAGATGCCTCTACCATGAAGATGAAATAAATATTAAAACTGATGAACAACCAGCGCCACCTAGTGATAAGCAGGAGAAATCAATTCTTGAGAATGCAATTAAAGAGATGTTTTATTACAATAATAAATATGGGTTCAAATCCTATTTAGCAGCCATGTGATGAATGCATCATCAGTGGTCAGCAGGGACATGAGAAGCAAATACTATCCATCCTATTTTGTAATAAGTAAGTGAGCATAGGAGTGTGAACACCCTGTAGCGGCAATTCATTGCAAACACCTGGCTACATAACAGTCATCAGCAGGAATTCAGATAACATTTCACAGAGTCAACATTAAACAATGCTTAAACCCCAAGAAACCTATACCAAAAACAATAATTACTACACGATCAATATAATTAATTACGAACTATCATTAAGGAAATGTAATTAAGGCAAGCTTGGTCTATTCTGTTTTAAAGCCTACATTAATTCATGAAGTATTGATAATGCGGCACATTTTAATTCTCTTCTGATGTTTTCCTGTTCTACTATCCGTGACCCTACAGGCATAGACAAATCAGGGACTTTCATTTGAGATTAGAAATAGCTTACATTAATGCATATTATACATAGTACTTAATAAATACTAATATTTTTGAGGAAAAAGAAAAACTAGCATTTTGTTACACTTAAAGGACAACTGAAGTGAGAAGAATATGGAGGCTGAGGTGGAACGCAGCATGAATAAGCGCCCAAAAGGACAGGAAATGGCCGTCGCCTGCCCCACCTTGGTGCCCACCACCCCACCTCCACTCCCCCGGCTGCCCTTCTCGTTCAGATGAGATTTGATTGTAAGGTTTGATCCTGATTCATGTCGCATTTGATGTAAAGAAGATGCAATAAGCCACAGGGTAAAGGACGGATGGTGCACTTATCTTTTCTTCTTTTGCAAAGAATATGGAGGCTGTTATATTTATTTCCTGTTCAGCAATACCGGTTGCCTGGCAGCCTTGTTGATCTATTTGGCTGCAGTAGTGTCTGAATGAAACCAGAAACAAGCATTCAGCTAATATTGCCAGATCTGACAAAAATGTCAGAAACACCTGATCTGCTGCATGCTTGTTCAGGGCTTATGGCTAAAAGTGTTAGAGACAGAGGGTCAGCAGGACAGCAAAGCAACTGGTATTGCTTAAAAGGAAATAGATATGGCAACCTCCATATCCCTCTTGCTTCAGTTGTCCTTTAAGAATGACTTTTATTTTACAGAGATATGATCTAGTATATAAGGCTATATCTGTAAGCACATTTTGTCACTTGGATCAACTCTGCCTAAATTTCACTCTCACAGTACTAATCAATACCTTTTTGATTTATATTTGACAGTTCATTGATCAGTGGTGTAGTCAAAATTGATAGTATATTCCCATCAATCTGGCAGTTGGCTGATCTATGGGTGCATAGTTTTACACTGAGGAAATTGATTTTCAACCAGACTGCATCATAAATTTGATCACGATCAACCTTAAATCTGCTGGGATGTGATTGACTGAAGATACAGTTGCATAAATTTTGGTAAAATTTGCTTCAAATTAGTAATTTTTCTCTGCACTTAGAAGTACAATAAAATGTAGAATAACAAAGTAAAACAATATATCAACATACCCATGTGAACAAAGTCACCAGTAGCATTTGTTCTCAAAATTATTATTGCAGTGACTGTTTTAATCAGTTGTTTGAACACTTGTTTCAAAATGGAACTCAAAAATCCATAAAAATCCAGCAGCTAATGTCACTGCAAACTGCTTGTTGATTTTACAGTATATTTGACATTAAGTTTTTACTACAATTAGTATATATGTTTGCCTACATTTTAATACCTATGCTATCATCATTGGTACGCAATTGATTTTTGCCACACTGAAAGTGGCACTGCCAATTTACACCAGCAACAAAAAGCATAATCTGAGACTTTCCTCTGCTGATCACTGCCAATTTTTTTGTATCTTTCCTATGGCAGTTTACCTCCATCTAGAGTGGAGAAAATGCATTCCAATGCTTTGGATTAGTGTTTTTTTTTTTTGTGAACACTGACATTCTAAATATATTTTTCCAATCACGAAAAAGAATAGAAAATAGGGATGTTCACTATGAGTTATGAAAATAGTAATGTTCCTCACTATGAGGAACACATTGATATCATGGAATATACGATATATCGTTCTTATACATAGGTCCTTCAGTAGTGCCTATACTGTAGTTTACTTTACCTGCATATCATTAGACCTTTGAAGCAAACACATTCTCACTTCACTTCAAATCACCCCCAATAGGTAGTTTGACATTAGACTTACAGCTCTTCTAAGCTCGTAATTTATTAGAGATGGCTGTACAATAGTGCATGGGGTATAATACTTTGTCTATTAGGGAGTCGTTAAACTGTATATCAACTAATGATCCAGGTTATCATGTTATTAATTGGCACATATACAGTTCACAAAAGTCTCAATGGGATTTACACTTAAAACAGGGGTGGAGGCACCCAATGCATAAAAGACAGGCTAGTAAGCTGTTAACCTTATAAACAGAGATGTAATCTAATCTTACTTCTCTTGAAAAATTTGGACCAGTTTATTGAAAAGGGTATTTTATTAAATCACATAAAAGTGACAAGTTAAGATTACCTCTCTGTTTATAAAGTTAACATCTTATTAGCCTATCTTTTAGGCATTGGACGCCTCCACCCCTGTTTTAAGTATCTTGTCATACCTCTTTTAGAGCTGATAGTTTTTTAGTTGTTCTACTAAAGAACGTCCGGACTGTGACCACCCAGTTCCTGTGACAGACCTGGAAAACCGAGCAGGGACGGTTAATTTCCCACCTACTCTGACGGTGGTTGCAAGGATTTGCAACCCACCTTTCAGAGTATATACATCCATAGTAATTTGCTTTTTTGAATCTTATATGATTTCATTGGGCTCCTGATTTCATTTTGTCTTTTAGATGAACCTGGGGTTGTTACAGTCACAGGAACCATCAACATAAGCTATCAAAGGGCTTTAACTGGGCAACACTAGGCACGTTATAATCAGGGCCGGCCCGCTCATGAGGCGGAGTGAAACATTTGCCTCAGGCGGCACATCTGGGGGGGCGGCACCCAGAGGTGGGACAAGGTCCTCCAGCACCCAAGGCTGAGACAGCAAACTGTGCACCCCCATCCCTCCCACCCTTCACACACTGATTGCTATTAGACTAAGAGGAGCCCCAGGGCCCCCAACACCTCAATCTCTAGTTATCTGGCTTGCAGTCACTGCCATGTATCCCCTTTTCTTATTTCTCTCTGCTTCAAACACAATAGGGGAATGATGGCTGAGTGAGTTGTGTGCCCCCTCCTAAACTGCGCCCTGAGGCTGGAGCCTCTCTCGCCTCTGCCTCGGCCCGGCCCTGGCGGCACCTGCCTGTCCGTGGATGGGGGGCCGCCCACCGAGCTGGAGGAGTAGCGGGCAGAAAGGGGGTATAGGGCCTAGCGGTAGGGAGGGGGGGCGGCGATTTTTTTAAATTTTGCCTCAGGCGGCAAAAAGTATAGGGCCGGCCCTGGTTATAATCTACAGAATTTACTTTTTAAAAGTTAGAATATACATTTAGTAATATGTTACAGTAAGTGGTTTGGGTTTATATCTTATTTTGGGGGTATTTTAGACGTCACAGTTATTGTTGATGGAAAGACAGTACAGCAAAAACCCACTCATAGGTCATTTTATGTTCTTTTCTCTGTGTTGTATAAGGTTAAAAGAAAAATACATATATTTAAGGGATGGTTAGAACATAATAGAATTACTAGCAATAATTCCTAACATGAATAGCCGTACCAAGCAGCATGTTCCTTGCTATGCATTGCTGCTTTTAGATATTTTTGACTATAGCTATTTTGTTTCATTAGTCCCACTGAACTGGTAATACGTGTATAAACCTTTGGTTTCTTATTACTGTATATATAGGTTGTATGACTTTGTGTTGACCTGAAATATATTTTTCATATTATGACAGAGGTGCATTATTCATTATTGTGTCTATGCAGACATTTACAGAAAGATTGAACATGTGTTTCTAAAATATCTTATGCTTTTATGTTCTCTTTTTGTTTTTACTATTTTTTTTTACTATTCCTATGGCTTATGTATTATTATAGATTGTTACCTGTTTATTTGAGCTTCTTATGTTCAGTAAGACAAGGAATACATACCTATCTATTAAGAGATATAGATAGATACAATACATGCAAACACAATAAATAAATCAAGAAGGATCCGTTAAGCATTAACAATACTTAGGTTTGTGAGAGTGAAGCAATAGTAGACAATAGTAACGAGTAAGTGGATATTGAAATAAACCAATAGTATAATAAAACATGAGGCACATAAGACTGTTTTCATTTGCACAGATATCTTGTGAGGATTACCCAGGATCTGTCTATTCATATACTGCATGCCAGATTCAAATCACTTGGTATGTTCATCCATATGCATTACATGTATGTAACCCTCTATTTCTATTTCTGTTTCAGATTACTTTTGACGTGTATCTGCCTTCTTAGCTCAACACTGGCTGAAGCAAAAATGAACTACAAGCATGTAAGAGGGAAATAAAAGGTGCCATATTTTGTATTTCTTGTAACTATGAATGTAGCCTGGTTGTCCTGCTGATTCGGTTTCTCAAAGATGTAATGCCTCACACTTAGAACAAGTATACAGAGCAGGTGTTGTTACTAAAGTCTGACCACTCTAACCACATGGTTGTTTCAGGTTTGTGATTGTGACACTGCTGAAGCCAAACATATCAGCGGGGCTGCCAAGCAATTGGATATATTTGAAAGAAAATAAATCTGCCCCCCAGGGTTAGATACTGAATGTGTCCTTGTGGATCCATAGACGTAAGTGTACTAAGTTTCGAAAGCTGAACTTGATGGACACATAAGGGTGGGCATTGCAAAACAAATGGCTAGCAGGAGTCCAACATATACAGATGCTGAGCTCAGGGGGAAAACCAAACACATTACAAATGGATGCCATAAAGCAAGAGGCAGGGACGGTCCTTCCATAGAGGCAAAGGGGGAAATTGCCCTAGGACTGAAAGAGGAGCGCACCTGCTAGAAAAGGCAAGATGCTACTCTGCCAAAGACATTGCAGGGGCCCCGAGAGCACAGTTTAATTGGGGTATGACCTGGGGGGACAGGGGTAGCCAGCTTAGGTTCACGGGGGGAGGAGGTGGGCAGGAAATTTGCCTGCAACAAAAGGCTTCTAATGCCACCTATTGGTCATGGGGTCTGTCCGGGGGCCCCCAGGCTAATCTTGCCCCGGGTCCCCATTGTTACTAGAACCAGCCCTGTCTGGAGGACAGCTGAAAGGATGGGGGGTAAAAATAAGGTGTTTTTGAGGGGGATATTATCAGTGACACTTGATGCCTCTTGCCCTTTAATAACTGAGAAAACACTAGTGAGCAGAACTGGGAATGCCTTTCCTGCTCATTCATGAAGAGAGAACAAGGAAGCTTCCACAACACCACATTATCTGTAGTGTTGGGACATTCAGTGCACTGCTGTTATAGAGTAATTGGGTGAGGGTAGGGGAAACAAAGCTCTCGAGACATTGGTAGCATCTACCACATGCATATTACAGACTAATATGTAATTCTGTCTGAACATACATCTAATTCCTTCCATGCATTACAACATTCCAATCTCCAAAATGAAATGTAAAGTATTTTGTTCTGCATACACAGGTTCATTTTTCAGCAAGCCAATATTATATGCTGCATACTTCAAAGGGTTGCACAGAAAACTATGCGCTTAATGACAAAACTGGCTTCTGGAATCTCATCAAGGAATGTTATTTCAGATGCAAAAACATAAGAGGAACCACAATAATGACAAGCATTAATTTTTCTTGCCCTATCTTATACTATCTATCTATCTATCTATCTATTTATCTATCTAGCCATCTATTTATTCACCTATCCATCATCTTATATTACCTAAAATGTAGGTCACGTCAGCAGTAACAGAATGCTTATGAGTTGCTCTCTTTCTGCAATATGCAGAGAAAGAGTACAACAGCTGATGTAATGATGTTTTATCATTCTGGGCTACAAATTAGAGTAGAATAAAAAAATAATTTCTATGTGTTTGCAGTCTTATTTGTTAAAGGGACTCCGAGCAGTGCAGAAACTATGGAAAGATGCATATCATTTTAAAGATCTCTTTCTCCTCTTTCCAATGATATATAAACCGCCACCCTACACCTTTTAGTTTTCGCTATTTTTGCGATCGAAATTGCCGCGGCCACGACAATCTCGAAAATAGAGAAAACTAAAAGGCGTAGGGCGACGATTTAGGTGTCGTCAGAAAGAGGAGAAAGAGAGCTTTAATGATATCTGCACTGCTCAGAGTCCCTTTAAAATATGATTCGGATAGGAGTGAGTGTCGACAACTATATTGATCCTTTGGTATACATTCTAATATCATGTACAGTAAAACCATGATGATCTGAAATGCAGCCTTGCCTACTGAACACAGACATAGCTAGGGTTTTCAGCACCTGGGGACAAGGTTAGTTCTTGTGTGCCCTTGTGACAAGGTGTGAACCATAAGGAGGTGGTTTTCCCA
Source organism: Hyperolius riggenbachi (assembly GCF_040937935.1). Taxonomy (NCBI): domain Eukaryota; kingdom Metazoa; phylum Chordata; class Amphibia; order Anura; family Hyperoliidae; genus Hyperolius; species Hyperolius riggenbachi. The sequence continues at coordinate 131,215,723 of NC_090652.1, read as the reverse complement.
GAAATGTTTGAGTTTTAGAAGAATTTCCGGCATGTATGATCTGCACCTGGTCAAAAAACAGGATCAATTTATTGATCAGCACTGCACAAAATTGATCCTGTTCTCAATCAGGAGCAGACTGGACATGCCGGAAATGATATCTTTTTGAACCGTCGTTCTGAAAGAAATTGCATTGTGTGTACCAGGCATTAGATAGTTGGAAAATACGCAGAAATACACATGATCTACTTGAAAACATGGCAAGTGCTGATTACAGATAAAATAAAACAAAACTCCGGGGCGGAGAGCAGGAAGAAGCAGGGGAGAAGATCAAATCCTTCCTCCTTCTTTCACAGACTCTTGAAAGGGGCCGCTTCAGGGAAGATAAAACCTGTAACAGAGCCACCCAGATGCTGTGCTGGGACAGATGCACCTCTTTGCCCCCCCCCCCCCCATAGCTACGCCTCTGCTACTGGGGGTGATCAATGAAATTCTGATTTTCTGAGTCAGAATACAAATAACATGTAACTTCAAAATTAGCTTCCAAAAATCTGCATCTGCTGCATTTGATTGATCAGCTCCAAGTTGCACACAATTTGCATACAAAGCCAGGATATTTGTATTGCATAGCTCATGGTCATTGTTACTCAGCACTTATGAGATTATTATAATTGTTGCTTGCATGCAAATGTATGGCAAATTGTGTTCAGTTTGGAATTGGGCCAATCAAATGTACTTCCTTGCACATTGGGTTGTCCCAATTCCTGTCTGCATACAATTTGCAATACATTTGGGTACAATATGAAATTATTATGTCATAACACAAGTATTGCCCATGTAAAAGTGGATGAATGTAGCAAATCCACTCATCTAAAGGGGGATTGGGATAGAGACTGCAAAAGAAATAATCAGCTTGAAATACAACTCACAATTAAGTCACTTTCCTTCTAGGCCAGGTTACTTGGCACATGGCGTGCGCCGCGTAGAGCCTGAGTGTGGCACGGCTATAGCAGTTATGCTATAATTCACGACCCGCGCAGGGGTGATTCAAGAATCTGGTGATTGCCGGTGCCCAAATTACTTCTCCCTCGGACTTGCTATGACTCAGAGGGTGAATAATAATTAGAGCCCAGAATTTCACTAGCAGCAGGGCGAGCCGTCATTCAGTTCACCCTGCACCAAAGTGACCAGGCGGCAAACTGCCATATACGCATTCTCCTTGTCTACAAGCAGAACCATGGAAGCAATGTTTGCCTATAATTTGCAAAACACTTCATTGAAGAGCAGGCATAACAACACCTATGTATGAGCAAGTCACATGAATCCAATACACAAGTTTTTTTTTATTATAGCTTATTTCCAACGCACAACTGTGGGGATAGGGATGGGATAGTGGGTGCCCCAAAATTTCCATTATCTGAGCTTAATCTTGTGGGACCTGCTTGATCTTCAAGACATACAGCCTTCACTTATACGACAAAAGAAAAGCAGCACTCAACATCATCACACCAGAAGTAGCGTGTGTCCCTTCCACAATCACAGTGGTGAAGAGTAATATACTACACTATACATAGCTGCTTCATCCAGAAAGAGTTTACAATATTACAGAAAAGAAGAGCAATGAAACCTGATCGTAAAATACATGATTTCCCGCATTTAAAAATAAATCACACACACGAAAAAAACCCCAGAAGAACACAAGTCTACAACCATTTAACACACCAAAACGATAGATATAATTGTTTACTTCATTAGAGTATATTCACTTAAGTTTCACTTAGAGTAGAGTTTTTTTTAATGCACAGGTGTTGATTGTATGACTCATATACACTGAGTCTGCCTCCCTGCATGAGCAAATCAGCAATTGATGAGTACTGTACTGTATATTTTACTAACAGAGAGAGAGAAAGAGAACTGTATTTGCCTAAATCCATCATGAAAAGAACAGCACAAAAACTGCAAAAGGAATAAAACTTGTTATTCACTCAAGGACTTGGCACTGCTATTGATCCAAGAGTTGGGATCAATGTCAAGAGTATGCATGTGATTTTCCATCTGTTGCTGTGCCAAATCCTTCACAGAACAAGGGACTGTAGACCCAATTTCAATCACAGACACTCTGTCAGGTTCATTACAGCGAGCTTGCTTTATGTGGGTAAACTACCATTAGTATTCTAAACAAAGTGAACAGGATTTCAGTTCTTCAGACATGGAAGTGAGGACAGATGTGTGAAATAGGATCAGCAAGGGGCAATATAACAAACACAGCCACTGTGTGACAGTATATGACAAATCTGCAGCTAGGATGAGCGCTTCCATAGTTTGTTGAGGCTCATCAATTATTAATTACAGTTTCTGAAATCAGCCTCCTGTATGTTAACTAGACCTATGGGAAGAATAGACACTTCAAATCACTTTTAAAAAAACTGCACAAGGTCATTGTGTTGGTAAGGAATGTAACTTATTATACATGTCCTGTAACAAGCATGACATTTGAAAAGCCTGCACACCACTAATGACATACAAATTGTAAAAGACATTCTCAGTTTTAAGAGTTCAGAGAGTATTTTAATAAGTCCTTGCAGAAAGGTTTATTATCTATAAAAAAAAATCAGATTTCATTTTACAAATATCTTTATTTTCCTGCAGAATTATGTTTAATTTAATAATTAAAGTTTTCTAGAATTGTGTAATAGGGATGGGCGGAAATATTGATTTCCGATTCCAATGGAATTCCGCATTCCAACAAGTGTTTTTGCAATTAGAGCGGAATGTAGCAGACAAACTGGATTTCCCATTCCTGACTTTCCGATTTCTACTGATTATTTATTTATTGTTTCTGTTATTTTTGTCAAGAAAGTTAATTAATTATAAAAAAATATATAATTTGTGCGGAATCCTCTATTTTTTTCCAGATGTACTCTGTTATGCATGGTACACGTCCGCATTCTCTGACTGGCTGAATATTTCTGAGGCTTGTGATTGGCCTAAGGTTTCAGAGTCTCAATAATGCAGTGGAAAGCCAATTTCCTCGGTGGAAGCTCATCCCTGTTGTGGAATGGGGGGGGGGGGGGGGGGTCCATTGCATGTATAAATAATTACTGTATGTTAAATGTGGCAAACTGCCCTGCTTATTAACCAACTCTAATAATGAAAATTGGACACAATAAATAAAAACCCACACATTAAATAAAATAAGTTAGTTTTTACAGTATTACTTTAAAAACAAATTTAGTCAGTGTTTACCCATTGTAAAATATTGCCTTCAAAAATACCAATGCACTGTAGGCATTCCTATAAATGATATCACTGACTAAATTAGATGCTGATCTGTAAATACAGTGAAAACCTTCAAGATGACCACCCTCAGAAGGAAGAATCAATCAGGCAGATCTGAACTCTTTCCATGATTGATATTATTCTCCCTGGTATATTTCACAGACTTCCTCTATCTGCTCCCCAATGATCTTCCTTATGCTCCATAAACATAAAACCATTTGATTGGCCAATCATTTGTGTTCATCTGTCAGTTATCTGGCAGATATGCCCTTGGGGAACTTGATTAGTGTTTGAATATCCAGATAATATTTACGACCAACTTAGCAATGGACCACGTAGTCAAAAATTACACTTTTCAGAAATCAATAATGAACAGCAGTAATACAGATTTATGGGATTATTCAACATCAAAATCTCCCAGTTTCTTGCTATAAATAAAAATAAATATTTCTAACATAATTTCATGTACTGGCTCTTCTTTAAATCACTTTTTCTCCTACGTTTTCTCCCAGGTGATGTTTTCGCAATTTATTAACAAAGTGGCCTATACGCAATTCATTTTTTCTCCTTAGTTTTCTCCAAGATGATCTTTTTACACCTTGGCCCATATGCAATTAACTTTTTCTCCTGAGTTATCGCTCAGGAGATAATTTTCATATTCTCTTTAAAATAACTTTAATGCATGTTACTTCTGAAAAAAGTACCTACAAGTTGGTGAAGAAGTACTATAAAACATTTTTAGAGTATTTTCTTGCTTGCTGGATGTTAAAAAAGCATTTTATTGAAAAGTGTGAAAATATCACCTAGGAGAAAACAATGGAGAAAAAGTAAATTGCATATGGGCCCTTGTCCATAAAAACGACTTTTCAACCCTATTCAAGCAAGAACATACACAAAAACATTTTGATAGTACTTTTTGTACTACTTTGGGTACTTTTTTAATTGTGAAATGCTGAAAGTTTATTTTAAAGACAAGATGAAAAATGATCACCTTGGAGAAAAAGTGAAATGCATATGAGCCAGTGGGCCATATGCAATTCACTTTTTTCACCTGAGTTTTCTCCTAGGTGATATTTTTAAAAGTGTCAATAAAATGCCTTTTAAGCCACCAGAAAGCAAGAAAATACTCAAACAAATTTTGATAGTATCTTTTCACCTACTTTTTGGTACTTTTCTAGTTGAAAAGTGATGAAAAGTTATTTTAGATCGAAGATGAAAAATTATCTCCTAGGAGAAAAGTCAAGTGAAAAAGTGAATTGCATATGGGCCCTTGTCTTTTAAGCCACTAGCAAGCAAGTACTTTTTCACCTATTTTTGATATTGTTTAATTTGAAGAGTGCTGAAAAGTTATTTTAAATAGCAGGTAATAAATGATCTCCTAGTAGAAAACTTATAGGAAAAAACAACTGGATTGAATAAGGGCCATGGGCCTATATGCAATTAACTTTTTCTCCTGGATTTTCTCCTAGGTGCTATTTTCTCACCTTGGGCCATGTGCAATTCACTTTTTCACCTGAGTTTTCTCCTAGGAGATAATTTTTCATCTTCAATTTAATATAACTTTTTAGCACTTTGCAATAGAGAAAGTACCAAAAAGTAGGTCAAAAATTACTATAAAAATTATTTTGAGTACTAGTTAGCTTGCTGGGGGCTTAAAAGTCATTTTATTTTAAGTTGTAAAAATATCACCTTGGTGAAAACTCAGGTGAAAAAGTGAATTGCATATGGCCCCTTGTCAAGTAAAAATGCCCTTTAAAACCCCAGTAAGCAAGAGAGTACTCAAAATAATTTTGATAGCACTTTTTCACCTACTTTTTATACTTTTTCAATTTCAAAGAGCTTAAAAGGTATTACAAAAAGAGAAGATGAAACATGATCTCCTAGGAGAAAACACCAGAGAAAAAGTAAATTGCCTATGGGCTACTGCGTCTCTTCCATTGAAGAAAGAATTAGAGGCATGACAACCTTATTTGCTCATTGTTGATAAATACTTAAATCACATACAGAAGCTCAATCTGTGTTACCCTTAATGATTGTTCGCCAATCTTTAGGATGACACAGTTACCCATGAGCGCTATATAGACATGCTTTTGTTTAGCTAGTCAGGTGGTGTGTACTGTTCAATGGAAAGAAGGAATGATGGACTGGCACATGAACAAGCGGGTTCTGGTGGGCGGGGTAAGTGCTTACACAATACACATAGCCCCTTAGCCTTTACACACAATGCACTTTGCCTTTTAGCCATTACACTTACACAACACACTGACTTAGCCATTGACCACTATTGGCCACTATATTTTAGTAACCTGCCATACGGGATTCCTAAACGACATCATGTGACACCTGTACACACATTAGATTTTCATCCAACACCTTTCCGAATGCCTCAGTAGAGGTTTTTTTTCCTAGCACATATTTGAGTCTTAAGACACACAGATAATAGCTTATGTTCACCAAACATACCACTTGCCTGTCTGCTGCAGTTTCCTTTACTATTAATAATTTGGGAATCATTGACCCAGAAGTATGCAGATATGGCATCACTGCATGCATGTTGTAGCTGTCTAACTCGGGTTCTCGTAAAGTCAAAAGATCAAAATAACAAAAGGATATTTCCATTTTTTTAAGGTAGTTAAAAATAGCAGCTCAAATATTCACCTTACTTATTATTATTATTATTATTTCTCATTTACATAGTGCTGTCCTCTTCCACACTGCTTTAAAGAGTATACGGTCTTGGCACCAACTGTCCTCAGAGGGGCTCACAAACCTATCCCTACCATAGTCATATTTCTCCAGACACCACTGTCCTATATGTGTGGATCACATTGCTATGGTACTGGTAGACATGATGCAGCAATGCAAAAACCCATGCCCCTGTAATGAATAGCGGAGATGCCGCCGCGTGGGCAAGCGGCACGGCGGCTATCTCCGCGTTCCAGCCGGCGGCTTCTGCCGTGCAGCAACATGCTGCTGGTTCGCCTGGTCCTTCTAGTTCACACAGATTGAGAGCTACGCACGTGCGCGCCAGGTGACAGGACCTTTATGCTAGCCCCAGCTAGGTTCCGGATTGGCTGAGTGACTGGGGCGGCGCTGTGGAGCGCTCTGGGTATATATAGAACTTGCCTGTCAGTTGCAAGTTGTCTGCTGTTGCGATAACTTATGTGTGAGCACTCAGACCCCAGTCAGATCTTACAGTGTGTTAGAACCAGCCAGAGCTGGGAATTCACACTTAGTCAGATTCCGGTGATAGCCTTTAAAGTATTTGTATTGTTACATTGTTACTGATCATCTGTTAGACTAGTTCCTAGGTGTTGAGACCAAGGACCTCACACCTAAGACTAGGATATTGTTACATTGTTACTGATCATCTGTTAGACTAGTTCCCAGGTGTTGAGACCAAGGACCTCACACCTAAGACTAGGAGATTGCTACATTGCTATTGATATATGTTAGACTAGTTCCCAGGCGTCGAGACCAAGGACCTCACACCTAAGACTAGGATTGATATATTCTGTTACCTGTTATGATCTCTGGCTTTCCTGACCACTCTCCTGCTTACTGATTCGGTACCTCCGCCTATCTGATTACCTGTTGCCGACATTGCCTGTACCCGGATATCGAATCAGTCTTTCCGTCTCTGTGCCTTATCTGTCCGTGTGTTGATGACTTCGCTTGTCTGACCTTTCTAGCTGTCACCCAACCCTTGGGCGATTAGCCTTACTGCACTATCTGTGACACTTGCTTGTTAGGTGTTCACCAGCTGAAAGCACAGGCTGAGGGCCACCTGCTCCTCAGGGGACCATCTTGCAGCTCAGCCAGTGATCTCTATACCTTAGGAGTCCACTGGCTACAGTACAGTCTGATTCCCTGCCCTCAGGGAATCCCTGGCTGCAGTACAGTCTGATTCCCTGCTCCACAGGAAGTCTCTGGCTGCAGTCCGATCATATCTCTCATTCTATCAGTTATCTCTCCAGCAGTCCAGTCAGTGGTCCCTGCTCCTCAGGTGTCCACTGGCTGCAATACCATCTGATTCCCTGCTTCTCAGGGAATCCTCAGCTGCAGTTCAATCATAATCACTCACTTCACCAAATATCCCCTTTGCAGCCAGTCAGTGGTTCATACTCCTCAGGTGTCCACTGACTGCAATACAATATGAATTCCCTGCCCCTCAGGGAATTCTTGGCTGCAGTACAGTCTGTATTTCCTGCTCCTCAGGAGATCATCTGGCAAGCCCAGACAGTGGGACCCTGCCCCTCAGGGGTCCACTGGCTGCAGTGCAGCCTGATTCCCTGCCCTTCAGGGAATCGTTGGCTGCAGTAGTGTCTGTGTCTCCCGCCTCATGGGAGATAACATCTCTGATTACTGTTGCACCAAACACTATATCACATTGGATGTCCTGTGTCTAGCTATACTAGCATTAATGGTGATTCTGCAGATCACACATAATCGGGTATAGCATCTGTATTGTTGGTGATACTGCAGATCACCAATAATCAGAAAAAATCTGTGTTGCTGACACCAATCGTTACAGCCCCCTTGAGTAAGGCACCACCTTGATTGGACAGGAGCTCTCAGCTGCAACTGGCTGTGCACGTTCATGGCAAACATCAGTGATTGTTCTGTGCAATAACTGATGGTGCTAAGTAAAGAATTTATACTTGTGCTGAAGTCTTGGTCAGTTGTTACTTTTTGTGGCCTCTGACAAAGAAGCCAATAAACTTATCTGTATGTTTTTAAGGCACGGGAGGAAACGGGTGTGCCCGGAGGAAACCCACCCAGACACAAAGAGAATATACAAACTCCATGCAGATAGTGCCTTGGCTGTGATTTGTCCCAGGGACCCAGCACTGCAAGATGAGAGTGCTGCTGTAACGATCGGTGTAACAGAGAGGGTCTGATTACCGGTGAACTGCAGTATCACCGAGAATACAGAATATACCCGATTATTGGTGATCTGCAGTATCACCGATAATAAGATATATATTCTAACCTCTGGACACATGAGGGATAAGAGTGTTTTGGTGTAACAGTAATACTTTGAGTATTGCACCTTAGGAGAAGGTACAAAAGCAGTAAGGAGTACTGCACGGGAGTAAGTTCCTTCCGTATGCCTAGACTCTCCCGGGGGAGGAGCTAGGCTAAGGATAGGAAGGACAGAACGTGAGTGACACCAGAGAGAGGGTGTCACTAACAGGTCTGGGAACTGCTTCTAACAGTAAGGCCAGTTCTCGAGGTCGGCCAATCCAGGTCGTTAACACACAGACAGATACGGTACAGATTCAGGAGGCAGATACGGAATTCAATAAACAGGCAGGGTTTGGCAACGAAGTATCAGAATAGCGGGGTACAGAATCGAGAGGCAAATACAGAGTCCAGGAACGAGCAGAGTTTGGCAACAGAATATCAGAGATAGCAAGGTACAGAATCAGAGTTCAGCAGGATAGTCAGGCAGGCAGAAGGTCATAACAAATAATACAGTTCAATATTCCTAACGCTAAGGTGTGAGGTCCGTGATCGTCAACACCTTTGAAAACTATGCTAGAACACAGATACAGACAAGGTCTGAGTGCTACCACGTACTGATCGCAACGGCAGACAACCAGAGAATGACCAGCACCCAGTATATATACACCTGTGCTCTCCAGCACCTCCCTCAAGTGCTGGACCAATGAAAGTTGCTGTGATTGTCAGCTGACCAGCCTGGTCAGCTGACCTTTCTCTGACTGCCATAAAGGTCCTTTATCTCCGCGCGCACGCGCGTCATTCTGAACCTAGGTGGACTATCAGTCCCAGCCACACCAGAACTGCTTTGCAATGTCTCCGCTGACCCGTGCGCGGGGCTGGTCGCACCGCTATCTGCACCGGGGGCTGCTCCCCACGCTGGGTCAAAGTGTCAGCAGCAGAGCCATGCGTGCTAACCGCCGCGTCAGACGCAGCGGTTTTTCCGCGTTCCGCCATGCTCTCCATGGAAACAGCCGCCTCACGCTGAGTGGAGGTGGCTCATTTTCCGCATTTCCTTACAGCTGCTATCCAAAATGCTACCATGTCACAGCAGGTTTAGAAGAATATCGTAATTGTACTAATTTATGTTAGCAACATACTTTGCATATAGTATCAGAAAAAGGACCTGTGGACATCACTGCCTACAATAGCATAAAACATGCCTGTACTAATTTTAGTCTTAGCATGTCAAATAAAGCATTATATAGGTAGTCCTCTGTTAACAAACGAGATAGGGACTGTAGGTTCTTTCTTAACCTAAATCTATTCGGGACGCTGTGCCATTACTGTCCTTTGTGCCTCCAGTGTCCCCCTCATCTCTGGCCCCCGTGTCTCCATTATGTGTCTCCCGTGTGCCTCCTTGTACCTCCATGTGCCTCCTTGTGTCTCCCTTTGCCCCCATTCTTTAAGCAAAGTAGGCACAGCGGAAGCCATATCAGGGACATCTCACCTGTTCCATGGTGGTGTAACGTCCCATCGTGCTGCCCGGAAGCTGCACGGCCCGTCCTCTCTCTCCGTTCACTGCTCCCCCGGTGGCTTCTCATGCGTCGCATAATGACGCATCAGGAGAAGCCACTGCGACGCATGAGAAGCCGCCGGGGGAGCAGTGAACGGAGAGAGAGGACGGGCCGCACAGCTTCCGGGCAGCACGATGGGACGTTACACCACCATGGAACAGGTGAGATGTGCCCTATCTGTCTTCCATTGCGCCCACTCGCACTCGGAACGGCAGCAGAGGAGGTAGCCCCCGGCTGCATGACGTAATCGCGGCAGAATCGGCGGGCGTTCGTATCGGCGGGTCTTTCGTAAGTCGGGCGTTCGTAAACCGGGGACTACCTTTACAGTAAAACCCCCGTTATCCAGAACTCAGTTAATCAGAAGTCTCGAGCAACCAGAAAAAAATGTTGGCCTTGCAGGATGCATACGTTTAGTTTTACACTTCTTTATACAGTTATAAACCCCTGTTACATTGAGTTAAGTCTGTCCTTTACCTTAATTTGTTTTTAAATACTGCATTTCACCATTAATACAGAATTTATGGTAAGTTTATAGTGTGGGGTATAGTACTGCTTGGCCTTTCTTTTTTAAGATTGACTCTCAAGCAACCAGAAACTACACTTATCCGGCATCAACCAAACCCTATAGGTGCTGGATAAAGGGGGTTTTACTGTACATTTGTTGCTGTTGATGCTTATATTTTAGCACATTTGCAGCATGCATAATCATCCAAAGTCTGATATTTCTGAGACATCTGTATGTTCCTAGGCACACATGACAGGTGTATTTAATGCATAGATGAACCGGTGACACTGGCATGCCTTTCTAGGTCAGTTGTATCATTATGCCATCAGCACATAGACAGCCTCAATCTGTGAAACTGTGCCATTTGGATGTTAATTAAGGGGTGCTGATGTTTAAACCATGGTGTATAGTACCGCTTTGGAGTGCCTTTTTGTAACAGAAGCATCTCAGGTTCACTGAATGCTGGCAAAATTAAAAAACAGAGATCATTTAAAATGCATTAGCAGTCAGACATTATCTTGCATTTCTTCTGCTTCAAACCTCAGGGATTTTCCTACAGACTTTAACAAGTTGACTGCTTTGAACTGGCAAAATCATGCATTTTTCCCTATTATGTAGGAGAATATTCTGTACCTAGAGAGCACCCAGCATGGGATTTTGTGATATGAAATTAAAATGTAAGGTTCTTTTTCCTCTTATCAGAGAAAAAAAAGAAAATATAAACAGATCCTAATGTACTATGCAGCGGCATACAAAATACAGCACCCTACGCTTTGTCAAATATAATCATGATCACGATAGGTTTTTCCATGTAAAAAAAGGACTTCCTTTGATAGCTGCAAACTGTGCTAGTAACACTTACAATGGAAATCACAGAGGTTACTCTGAAATAATTTAGGCTAAGCTCCAAATGCTAGCACACATCTGGCACTCATGTAGAAATGGACAATGCTGGTGAACAAGCAGTTAAAGGCGACATCCCGGGGGAGCCATTGAGAAGACCTAGGCCTGCCATGTCAATACAGCCTGCTTTTCTTTTGAAGCAGCATGTCACAAAGAACACTTCACTGAGGGCCCATTTGTATTAAGCCATTGAGCTTGTTGGAGGAAAAAAAACACTCGACAAGCATCAGCAATATGTGCTGAGTGCTCCCTTTAGGTGCTTCTCTGTAGGAGCCCTTATAATCATTTGTAACTATTTTTATTGTACTAATGTCTTATTGGCATTGAAATGACAACTGAGCTAAAATGAGAAAATAAATCGGTCTTGATGAATCAGGTGTAATCATTGTAGAGAAGCCTGGCCCTGTGTGCTGTTTCGCCAAGCAGTCTCATTACTTCCCATGCCAATAAGACGAACTCATCACTTTAATGGGGTAACTAAGATAATTAAGGTTAGCGTTAAAGGACAACTGAAGTTAGAGGGATATGGCGCCTGCCGTATTTATTTCCTTTTAAACAATGCCAGTTGCCTGGCAGTCCTGATGATCTAGTTGGCTGCAGTAGTGTCTGAATAACACCAGAAACAAGCATGCAGCTATTCTTGTCAGATCTGACAATAATGTCAGAAACACCAGATCTGCTGCATGCTTGTTCAGGATCTATAGGTAAAAGTATTTAATCCAGAGGATTAGCAGGACTGCCGGGTAACTAGTATTGCTTAAAAGGAAATAAATATGGCAACCTCCATATACCTCTCACTTCAGTTGTTTTTTAAGACAGGAAAAATACACAAAATTTGATCTGTTCACTGTCACACTGCAAATCGATCAACTTAAGATTGAGACTGGACAATTTATTGATTGAAAACATGATCAGAATTGGTAGTACGGAGCACAACTACAAGGGAGCAGCAGGGGGCCCAGAGCTGTAAGGAGGCCCAAACTACTACTTCTCTCCATCCTTCTAATCAGGTGTTTTTGTGGCTACACATGTTATGGGTGTGAAGATTATGATGTCCACGCTTATTTTATGAAGAAGGAAAGACATGTTTTTTACAGGTACATCTTTTTCTGCCTATGCCTTGACAAAGGGGACCTCGTGTAGGCCCCGAAACGATCGTCGGCCAATTGTTCAGATCACAATTGCCTGTGTGTGTGATGGGCCAATAAATCGTCATATAGTGTGCGGACTCCTCTTTCCTTCTTCATGTTCTGAGCAGCCTTGGAGTCCTGCACCAGCATCTAAACACAATCTGGAGTGCGGTATTGTTTTCACACACTTGTTTTATGACCCTTGTGAGATGGACCTCCAGGCTTTGAGGGTCACAAAGGGTTGTCAAGGTAAAGGGTGTAGGCATTGAGGGGCCCCATCACAGTTTTGCTGGGGGGGGGGGGGGCTACAATTTATAGTTACTCCCCTGGTAGTACATTTTCTTTTACCAAACAGTACAGAACTTGAAGGCTAGTATCAAGACTTAAAGAGGAACTCCAGCCTAAACAAACATACTGTCATTAAGTTACATTAGTTATGTTAATTAAAATAGATAGGTAATATAATCTCTTACCCACCCTGTTTTAAAAGAACAAGCAAATGTTTGATTTCATGATGGCAGCCATCTTTTTGGTTGAAAGTAGGTGACAGGGACCATGAGTCACAGTTCCAACTGTCCTGTGTCCTGAGCACCTCTCCCAATTGCTAGGCAACGTGAATAACACCATAGGAAATCCCATCATGCTCTGCACAGCATCAGGAAAAAAAGCCCGGGCTTTTTCTTTGATGGGTGGAGCTTAGCTACAAATGCAGCTAAAAATGATGCTTTGGTAAGAAAAACAAAGTTCTGATGCTGTGAAACCGTTAAAGAAACACCAAGCCTTTTCATTTCTGCTGAGTAGATTTTTTAGTCCGGAGGTTCACTTTAAGGAGGGTTCACACTTGTCTCTGCAGAAAACAAAAATGATTTTCTCATGTGATTTTTCCTGTACACTGTGTGCGTTCATCTGCGTTAAAACGCACACATTTTCTCACACTAACTAATGACTGTCAATGAGAAATTGCATGCGGTATCCAAGGAAGTAGTGCACACTGTATGTTTTTTTGGTTTTTTTTTAACCTCCTTGCCGGTTTTCCCGACCTGAGCTCGGGGTAGAAAAAACAAGCTATTAGCGGTGATCCCGAGCTCAGGTCGGGCTATGCATTGCAGAGCTTTACTTGAAGTTGTGGAGTCCCGCGCGCGATCTCGCTGCGCAGCGGGACTCCAGCCTCTCTCCCCGGCAGTGTGGGGTCTTTCCCTGGCCGCCGGGATCCCCCATGTCCCCGCTATTCTTCCGGGGACCCGGCAGCCAGTTGGAACAGCGCAGCCGTGGTGGCAGCAGAGCAGTGGTGGCAGCGTGACGTCATCGGGGGCGGGGCTAATATTGAAAACGAACTTCTCTATATTAGAGAAATATAGAGAAGTTCGTTTATATGTATATTAGCGCCATCTTGTGGGCAAAGTGAAAACTGCAGCACAGGAGCCCAGGAAGGTACATTTTTTTTTTTTATTTTGCTGCAGATCTCCCTGCCAGAATGATTTTTTTCAGGTTTTAGGGTCTGAAAGAGTGAAAAAAAATTGCACCGCTTTTAGACCCTAAAATCTGGAAAGAATCAGACCGCCAAGGAGGTTAATGCAGAAGAATCACATTGCTGTAATCACAGAAATTGTGCTAGGCCCTTATGAATACATTATCTATTGTACTGTTTGAGCTCAAGGCATCTAGTTGCAGCCTACTCCTCTTTATACATATCAATTAAAAAAGCTTTAATTGATTTCATGTAATGTATAACTAAAAAGGACATTTCAGATGTAAAGCTGGAAGTATGAGTATAATAAGCACAGACAACTAATTAAGGGCGCAGTCACACAAGAGTTGAATGTAGCCATTAATTTACTAAATCATGGCGTTTACTGTCTACCCAAAGGCAGGCAGTAGGAAGCAGGTAATTTCTGTGCCCAGCGCTAAGCACTGAAGCTGGGCGCCGTCATAGCACTAAAGCTATACTGCGCAACCCATGCAAGTCATAACCAGATCCTGAATTACATCTCACTACAAGTTGCTACAACTCGGAGGGGAAATAGTATTTAATGCCGGGTATTATAGCGGCAGCAGGGCGAGCCCGGCACCAAGCTCACCGGTGGCAGAGACATACATACGCATGAATTGTCCTGCCCATCTCTTCCCTCAATGATTCTAGCAGCTGCTCATGAGAATCTCCACAGGGTGATGGGTTAAAGACTCTCTTAACATGTACATTTTTACTAATCTGCAAAGTGAAAAAAATTTTGATCCAGTCACAGTCCAGGCAGAAGCTGCTGACCACTTAGTTGGCTGGAGCAGCTGGAGACTTTGATTGGCTAGCTACTGATAGTTCTGACCTTGAGTCAGTGAAGGTTTGTATCTCTTGTATTCTCTCTTACTCATCCAATGTTGTCTATATGCAATATGCTCACTTTACTCCAATATATATATATATATATATATATATATATATATATATATATATATATATATATATATACATTGTACTGGCTAAGGCTCTGCCCCTGACATAGGAGAGCAGGGTTCAAGTCTTGACTCTTACCGTTCAGCACCAATTCAGTAGGAAACCTTGGGCAAGACTCCCTAACGCTGCTACTGCATATAGAGAACATCCTAGTGGCTGCAGCTCTGGCGCTTTTAGTCCGCCAGGAGAAAAGCACCTTATATACATTTTAGAAATGTAATTGTATAATTGTATGGGGCAAAAACAACACAAAGACAGCAGCATCCACTATATAATAAGCACAGTACCACACAGGGATTTAATGATGTTGCCTCATATAAGGGCAGTGAAAAACAGGATCAATGAAAGGTTGTGTGAAACACATTCACCATAAAACATACTGCTTGGCACATAAATCCTCCCCTTGCTTTTCATTTCCTGTGCTTGCTATACAATACACCACTCTGCTTCTATAGCCTCTGCTTGTAAGAAATACTATGGTGCCAAAATAAAACCTTCCCCAAACCATTTCTGACAATGTTGCCGCTTACTGTCTCAAATCTATCTCAGATGTTTGAGTAACTGTCACACTGACATGACCTGCATTGCAGGCACGCAATTTGCACAAGCACAACATAAAATGCAGCCCCCTAGATAAGAAAATGCAAAGGCAGTTTAATAGGCATTAAATAACTACCCAATTCTGTCACAGCCTCTCCTGATAAATTCCCCTGCCCTATCTGTAGGTCCTATGGTGTTTCTTGTATAATCAAATAATGAATTGAGCAGCAGGAGGCAATAGAGTGACCCAGTCCTTCTGTATTTCATTACAGTCATTAGGAAAATTCCTATGGCAGACCTTGGCATTGAATCAGCAGCGGAGGACCAAACAGCATGAACTAATAGTCAGTTGACCTTATCTTTGAAATTGCATTACATACTTTCCACCAAAAACTAAGAATTTCTTTAAAAAATAATATATACAGTATACATATATAAATCATGTCATAGGGAACGTAATGCAATGGCCCCTTTAAATTTGCCCTCACCCTTCACAGCACCACAGAAAATCAGAAAATGTTGACACTTTATAAATCAAATATATATATATATATATATATATATATATATATATATATATATATATATATATATATATATATATATATATATATATATATATATATATATGATTTATAAAGTGTCAACATTTTCTGTGGTGCTGTGCTGTGAAGAGTGAGGGCAAATTTACAGTGGCCATTGCTTTACATTCCCTATGACAGCAGGAACAAACGCAACAGAAAGGGACTGTGTCACTGCCTGTTATGCTCGAGTTGCGTTGGGTATAGTGAAGCAAACAGTCACTGAAAAGTATGCTTCACTTCTACTGTTAATGCACATATTTACCAGTAATGCTCTCCATACAGTGGGTTACCACACCACAACCCATTATACCGCAATGCACCTGCCACACTGTGAATGTTGCATAGGGGGTGTGTTAAGTGACTGTTAAGCCGCACCACTATGCACCACTGTGAATGAAGCCTAAGAAACAAACAGGGTACATAACAATACATGATATCGACAGGGTACGATATTCAGTATAATACAGAATAAGTATAATACATAATTGGTAGACATAGGAAGTACAGTGACAAGTATAAAACACGAACAAAATGTATAGCATATACCAAGACACAAAAGCGTGAGAGAGATCTCTGCCCCTGTGAGCTTGCAATCTAATCTAATATGTGATATATATACACACACACACACACACACACGGCTGGAATCTTGGTTTTCTTTGGATGAGCTACGAGTCCTTCAGTGGCCATGCATACATTATGTATCAATCACCTTATTACCAGTGAGCTTATTGGCCAGTACAATCCCCATCCCCAGAATTGGCCAGTACAATCCCCACCCCCATAGGAGGGCTTTTCACCTCATCACTGTGCACAGGAGACACATTGTAATGTATTGGTACCTTTACCGGCTGTAATATTGTTTTAAAATAAAATGTATGCTAAATATGTTTTATACTGCCAAACTTCCTTTCAGATGTATTTGGAAAAGATGTAAGAATATTTATATATTAGAATTCCCCATACAGTTAGGGTTTTGGGGGGCTGAGAAAATATGTATAGCAAAAGGCTGCCTTTTATATATAAAAAAAAGGTTCTTTTAAACATTACATTTGGAGTGTTTGATGTATTTTACCACTTAATGCAAATCAAAGGCAATGGTTGGGTAAGCAAAAATATCCTACAGCTTAAATACAGGCAATGTGAATTATGCATTTTCTAAAAGCACATATTCCAATGACTTTTTTATGCATGGATAGAACTTATCTTGACAAAGTTATCTGGGAGTGAAGTATTCCGAGAGAGGCATTTATGACAAACCATCAAGCCCACTAACATGATTTTAGATCAATTTTTTATGAAACATCTCACAGCAGCTTTAGACGTAAATAAATCCCTTTTCTTGGGTGATCTTTGACTATTGATAGCAGGTGTGCTTTTGTTTCCTTGCATTTCAAGACTACTGAAGGTAAAAAAAATAATGAAATAACTGCTTTCATTGGCAAATGATGGCATATTTTCTGTGCAATGTGACAACATCACAGAATCAGAGCTTAACTCAGCATGACGCGTAATGGTACAACTTTTCTGCATACTATTCTCTATTGTTACTATTCACAAGCAGTTTTTTAAAGCCCTATTAAAACTAAACTAAAAGAAAACATAAGAAAGTTTTTTAAAAGAAAGGTTAGTGCTGACTAGTTCACCACTGCTCTGCATCTCACAGCATTTTTACTCTTAAACCACATAACTGCTGTCTAGTAGACAATGACATGGCCAATGAGATGCTATTCTGGTTTTTCAGAATGGCATACAAAATGTCATACAAGTTGTATACAGTTGAAATAGGACCAACCAAATGGACTTCTTGACAAATTTGATTGGCCCCTTTCCAAGTCCAAGCTGCAAACACTTTGCATTAAATTTGCATGCAAGTCAGAAATATTTACATCCCATTGACTATATGTACTTTTTAGTCCTAGTGGTCAATGCTCTCTATCACTAATGCTGGGTGGTGTGTTTGTGCACCTGGGAAGATGTGTCGCCACACCCCATTACCTATGAAAAATAGCAGTGGTGGAGAAAAATGTAGGGCAGTGCTAAAACAGTAGCACTGCAATAAATATGCAGTGTGTTTACACCCTACTTTCATGGACAACAGACATATTGTTAACATGCTGTGCTTTCATGAGCTCTTCTGCCGTGGTAGTTAGCTGACAAAGGGGAGAGATCAAATTACAACTTGTTATTAGACACAAATGAGGATGAATTAGACAGGCTAAACTCTCTAAATACATACAGGGTAAATTTATCTTTGTTTTCCTTCTGTCCTGTGCAAAGAGTCCAGGTCCACTTTAATGTTCTGCTATAAAGTATAATGGTGTGCCTGCCTTATACAGTGACATATGTGTTTAGCCAAACATATAATTACAGATGTAGCACACTGTACTGTTGGCATATGACCCAGGAACACAGCAGGTCCCATTATCTCTACCCTCACAATCACTCATCTAGACAGCAATTGTTATCTGCAAACCATTTTTAGAATAATTACACAAATTAAAAACATGTATTAGACTGATAAATAAATAACAGTTTGCTGGAATGTTGTGATATTGTCTAAGGATGGTAAACATTCTTACTTCCACCATTAATGCAATTCCAAATAATTACATTGGTAAGGACGTACTCCATTGCATGTGAAATAGACTCTTTCATAGTCTTGTTGGTTTAGAAAATGTATGGTATACATTCAACACATACAAAGTTAACATTTATCATGGTCCACCAGTATTTCTTCAGAGTTCACATACATTTTGTAATATCTACTACATTATTGAGGATAAGTAGCTTCCACAATGTTCAGCTTTTCAATGTGACCTTTTCAACTGTTGTAGCATGACTGCACTGGACAATTACATATTGCATGCGGACCGCGTTATTGATAGTGTTCAGGAGGTTTCTATCCTTGAACTATGCTATGTTTAGCTAGATGAAGACAATAAACAGCAAACCATTCATCCCTATCTACAAGCTCAGTGGGTGATGCTCTCAACAAACTGGCAAAGGTGTCCCTTCAAACCATCAGCAGTCCTTTTAATTGTATTGCCACCTCCTAGAAAAAAAAATCCAACCTCTTTGAAAACCTATAAATCTTATCATCCACATACCCTTCTCAGATGTTTTATTTAAACATCTTTCCTCCTATTCTGTGACTTGGTTAAGAGGCATTTTGAATTGTTTACCAATTCACTATATTTGCTCTAAAATGGAAGCCTATGCTCATCATCATTAGATCCACCTCCCAGTCCAGTCATATAAGTAGAGCACGAGATTTCCATTATTTATTGCACCTAATGTATATTAATATTGCCCCTTATGAGCAGAATATGAAAATATTACCCCTCAGTATCAATAATGACAGGCATAAAATGAACTTTGCCTTAAAGCAAGATTGTAGTGAAAGTTATGAGATAATTTATTGTACGTGGAGAACTAATGATAAATAGAACATTAGAACTGATTGTCTTACTTATATTTTCAGTTTAATGGCTTTAGAATGTAATTTGCTCTTAACTCATGAATGGCATTTTAAACAAAAATTTTGGCAATTTTGGTGAAAATGTTGGAAATTTTGGTGAAAAATTTGGCAATTTGTTTATTGCGTAATATTTTCAAAGTCAAAAATTGCATTTTCGATGCAAAAATGGCTTTGGCAAAAATTCACAAGCAACACTTTACCACTTCACATTGAAAACAAGAAAATATACTAAAAAAAACATGCGAGAACCTCAAAAAAAAAAAAAAAAACAGCCAGTGCAGTAGATTCAAAATTGTGTACTAAACAGTAGTTATTAGAATTATACAATAAGATTATTTACAGTCTCCAAAAAAAAGGTCCACTAGATTATCTTTCTCCATAGAAATGCAGGACAGTGCAGATTAACAGCTGACCATCAGATCTTTTTCTGATCCAATAAATTGTATTCTCATAAATTAGATTTAAGGGATAATCTGAGTAAATCTAGTGCACATCAAACTAATCCTGCAGAGAAAGCTCACAACGCCATACGCTCTACACTAGTGCAGGCACAGTAATACTGCCATAATAGAAAAAGAAAGTTGTGACCTTGTTTAAGAAAATCATATTAGCACAATGGAAACTGAGTGTAATACGATTTGCTCAGTTGATTTGATCAAATTACATTTTAATAAAGTATTCCGAGCAATGATATTGATGTTTTTATTTTGTGGCTCCTACTACAGCAAAGCATAGCTTCTCGGTCTCCAGAAAAAAGGTCTCTTTTAATTTATATTTTTCTCTCCAAATGTACTAATACACACCTGAGGAGCTATATGAATATTTTAAAATGTATTGATAAGAAACTACTACAGTAAAATTAATTATTATTACTATTTCCAAACCACCTCTACTAGCCATTCTAAACTTACCCATCAGCATTTTAACAATTGCTGCCAGATTTAAAGAGACTCTGTAACAAAATGTTCAGCCTTATTTCTTCTATCCTATAAATTCCTCTACCTGTTCTAATGTGGTCTGGAATACTGCAGCCTTTTATAGTTGCACTGTCTCTGTAATATATCTAATTTTCTTTTCTTTGTCAAGCTTTGTCGACCCAAGTTATGCACGCCCCCTGCATGCCCCCTTCAGGCTCTGTGTGCTTTGTTTATTCCTCACAGACAGAGTCCCTGCTCTCAGTTTCAGCTTGTCTGTGATGCAGCTTGTGAGGCTGAGGGGGAAGGGAGCTGCCTGTCACATGCTGAGAAACTGTGACTAATCACAGACTGGAGTGCAGAAACTTGTAGTATACTGTAAAATTATATATATATATATATATATATATATATATATATATATATATATATATATATATATATATATATATATATACATACTAATATATATATATATATATATATATATATATATATATATATATATATATATATATTTACTAATATATATATATATATATATATATATATATATATATATATATATATATATATATGCAGGATCTTCTAAAAAAATTAGCATATTGTGATAAAGTTCATTATTTTCTGTAATGTACTGATAAACATCAGACTTTCATATATTTTAGATTCAAATACACACAACTGAAGTAGTTCAGCCTTTGATTGTTTTAATATTGATGATTTTGGCATACAGCTCATGAAAACCCAAAATTCCTATCTCAAAAAATTTGCATATTTCATCCGACCAATAAATAAAAAGTGTTTTTAAAACAAAAAGTCAACCTTCAAATAATTATGTTCAGTTATGCACTTAATACTTGGTCGGGAATCCTTTTGCAGAAATGACTGCTTCAATGCGGCGTGGCATGGAGGCAATCTTCATCTCCATAAAGCTTTTCAGCTGATGGAAGCATGAAGTGCTCCAAAATCTCCTGATAGCTAGCTGCATTGACCCTGCCCTTGATAAAACACAGTGGACCAACATCAGCAGCTGACATGGCACCCCAGACCCTCACTGACTGTGGGTACTTGACACTGGACTTCAGGCATTTTGGCATTTCCCTCTCCCCAGTCTTCCTCCAGACTCTGGCACCTTGATTTCCGAATGACATGTAAAAGTTGCTTTCATCCGAAAAAAGTACTTTGGGTCACTGAGCAACAGTCCAGTGCTGCTTCTCTGTAGCCCAGGTCAGGCGCTTCTGCCGCTGTTTCTGCTTCAAAAGTGGGTTCATGCTTCCATCTGCTGAAAAGCTTTATGGAGATGAAGATTTCATTTTTCAGCACAACCTGGCACCTGCTCACAGTGCCCAAACCACTGGTAAATGGTTTACTGACCATGGTATTACTGTGCTCAATTGGCCTGCCAACTCTCCTGACCTGAACCCCATAGAGAATCTGTGGGATATTGTGAAGAGAAAGTTGAGAGACGCAAGACCCAACACTCTGGATGAGCTTAAGGCCGCTATCGAAGCACCCTGGGCCTCCATAACACCTGAGCAGTGCTACAGGCTGATTGCCTCCATGCCACGCCACATTGAAGCAGTCATTTCTGCAAAAGGATTCCTGACCAAGTATTGAGTGCATAACTGAACATAATTATTTGAAGGTTGACTTTTTTTTGTTTTAAAAACACTTTTCTTTTATTGGTATGATGAAATATGCAAATTTTTTGAGATAGGAATTTTGGGTTTTCATGAGCTGTATGCCAAAATCATCAATATTAAAACAATAAAAGGCTTGAACTACTTCAGCTGTGTGTATTTGAATCTAAAATATATGAAAGTCTAATGTTTATCAGTACATTACAGAAAATAATGAACTTTATCACAATATGCTATTTTTTTTTAGAAGATCCTGTATATATGTATATATATGCCATTCAGCCACGATCAGCCCCAGTAATAGGCTCAGTCGGGTACAGTCTGGGTTTTCTGCACATGCGCAGACCTCCCGCACATGTGCAGTAGACCTGGACTGACACAACTGAGCCAGTTACCGGGGCTGATCCTGGCTGAACTGCAGACCACGGGAGGACGGCGAGGGAATCACACGTGCTTATGGGGCTGGAGGACGCCTCGGGTAAGTATCGATTCATTCTATTTCTAAGTCTCTGGTTTACTTTAAACAGTTGCTTTGGCCAGTGATTACATATCTTCAAGCACAGTATATAACATAGTGGCTGCATATTTTGGGTGTCAGGAATGCCAATAGTACGTATATCAGTAATGTACCGTATGCTTGCCAATGTCGTACTTTCAAGCACATGTACCTAACCTTCATGTACCTAAACCCCTGGCACACTAACCCTACTACACCTATGCTTAAACCTAACCACTCAGTGCCACGTGGTAATGAGAGCTGACACGTTGTTATACAGTAGCCGAACACTGGCTTACAATCCCCAATAGCCATCCATGGAATTACTGATCATTGCTGCTCTGCTACATAATAGAAGTGCACTGGGGCCCAGTATTTGCAACTGTATGCTCCTTTTCCAGTGGGTTGTTCTCAGCTAAATCCCAGCCCAAACCAAGCAAACCAACAATTGGCTTCATTGTAGCTGACCACCAGCTATGGAGTGTCAGTACCCAAAATAAACAAGGTTAAGAAGTCTCACTGTCTCATATCAATCTCTGAGGTCCCATTGAGCCAGTACTGTCTATACAAAGGTCAATAGTTCACATGTTTTAGGGCCCTTTTCCACTAGCAGTCGCTAGCGTTCGCGCTGAACGCTAGCGATTGCTGAATCGCAATTACCGGCGATTCCCTGACGTTCGCGGCCGCGATTTTGCTATGCTATGCACTGCATAGCAAAATCGCGGCAATTATCGCTCCGCCGCGCGTTCGCGTTCCCCGCAAAAACGAATCGCGGTAGTGGAAATGACCTACCGCGATTCCCATGTTAAAAAGCAAACCGTAGCGATTGTAAAATCGCTAGCGGTTTGCGTTTTTGCGATTCAGCCAGCGCTGGTGGAAAAGGGCCCTTAGCTCTGGGACACTTGAAAGATTGTCACTGAGCAGACACAGGTTTATTTTATCAGTTTATTTTCACCTCATGTTCACTTTCAAGCAACACCTTATTCTATTTAAATCAGACCTGAAGTAAAAATATACGAATTATACAAATAATTGCATTTTAGTACAAATCCTAAATAGGACTTTCCCATAACCTCATAGCATTTTTGAGGGTTAAAAATCTACCTTGTGACGTTCTGACTGTCTCAGGTACATTCGTGTCGTTTTTCCAAATTATTCTGTTTCCTCACAGAAAGACCATGAACTTTTGAACTTGTTATCTACCTACAGGAAAGGCTTTACATTTATGTCAGCTCCATATTGCTTTGATAGTTTATATGCATCACTGTCTCTAATTATTCGCCAAAAGGTAGCACAACCTAACCTAATAAAGAAATGATGTCATTTAAAATTGCTGCACAAAACCTCAAGGATAGAACTGCAGCGTGAATATCATTCATATCACTGCTAAATTCAGCCTGTAGCCAGATAAATGGTGTAGCATTACAGCGCATCGTTTTCTAAAGATCACTAAAGGCGGCTTGTAAAAACAAGAGCCCAAGAGCCTGACTCCATGTATCGCTGTAACCTGTCATTTTAAATATTTTAGTTTCAGTAAAGACAAATGCTATTTCTTTCAAGTTGTGTTATATCTAATTTTAAAAAAAAAAAGTTAAATCCAAAACCCTGTCTCAAGAGCAAAATAAAGGAAAAAAAATGAAAGCACGCTCCTATGAGTCTGGCTTGCATGTAACTGCTGCCATCTTAATAAGGTGAGAGCAGTTTCCGAGTCCCAGGCAGATTCAGACGCCGCAGCCCAATCCCTGCCATATGGAGTCAGCCTGGAATCTGTCAGGTTCACTTAGTGAATTTTAGCTGTGGGGAGTCAGTCAGGCAAACTAGATGTGAATAAACAGAATTCTGTTGAGATCTTCAGGCTAATGCTGGTACAGGCTGGAGTACTGAACCAAAAAATTCAATTTTAAATTAACACGTGTTTAACTGTAAAATAAAGAATAATTACACTGCTCCGCGGATATCAAAACAATACACAGAGATCAACGTTCGGGGCATCTTGCTTTTACAACCGCACTAGCTACTTGTACTTGACAGG
Organism: Hyperolius riggenbachi; assembly: GCF_040937935.1. Classification (NCBI taxonomy): domain Eukaryota; kingdom Metazoa; phylum Chordata; class Amphibia; order Anura; family Hyperoliidae; genus Hyperolius; species Hyperolius riggenbachi. Next base: position 131,191,267 of record NC_090652.1, on the reverse strand, counting down.
ATCAACAGAGAGTAGTGAAAAGGAACTACACGAAGTAAAGTTAAGGAAGCCCAATTTTTTTTGTATAATAATGCAGCCCTGGCATATCCTATATAATAATTTGCAAGTGTCCCTGCGTCTGTACGTGTCAGTGCTTTTTTGCACTGCGCATGTGCAGGGACAAGACGCAGAGACACTGCCGAGAGCCGGAGGAGGACAGAGCCAGAAGGGGCAGTCGTGTGTGTGTGCGTGCGACGTGCAGGCAGGCAACGTGCACGTGCCCGCGGCGTGTGGCGTGCGCGCGCACAGCAGATTAGTTACAGACCTAGCCCGTTTTGAAAAGGGGTAAGGTAACTAGTAATCTTATAATACTATACTTTACTCATGACATAAACCCTTATTTATAGCTTTAAATAGGAACTGTAGTGAAAATAACACCATGAATTCAATTGCTTGTTTTTTACTATATTCATTTATATAGTATTTAGTCAGTGTTTGCCAATTGGAAAATCATTCCTCTCCCTGATTTACATTCTGAAATGAACCACCCTGGCGTTTTATTGATTGCGCCAGGGTGGCTGTGCAGCACTATTTTTTTTTTTTAAATCATGTAGCTAGCCTAGCGCTAGCTGCATGATAGCCGCTGAGCAGCGGCATCCCCCCACCTCTTCCGATCGCCTCCAGCGATCATAGCAAACAGGAAATCCCGTTCACAGGATTTCCTGTTTGGCTTCCCCCGTCGATGATTGTAATGACGTCATCGACGTCATCAATGTCGTGACGTCAGAGGGAGTCCAGATCCACCCCTCAGCGCTGCCTGGCACTGATTGGCCAGGCTGCGCACGGGTTTTGGGGGGCCCTGTTATGCAGCGGGTAGCAGCGCATCTGCGGCGATCGTCCCCAACACGCAGCTAGCAAAGTGCTAGCTGCGGGTTTTAAACAAAAATTATGGAAATCGACCCACCAGGGGCAGAGCAAACCAGCACAGCGGTCATGGACAAGCTGAGCTCGTCTATATCGGTAAATTTAATCGCTGTTGGTGACACTTTTAGTTTTGCCAGGTGATCTGTACAGAATGTCCATTTACTGAGGGTTCTATGCACAGAGGGAGATATTGCTTGCTTGGGAGTGGAAAAAAGCTTTTATTTCCTACAATCCTACTAGGTTCACAGGCAGAAAACTGTCAGGATCATGGGTCCTGACATCACACTGTGGGAGGAGTTTCACCGCAGTATCAGCCACACAGACTCCCCTCAGCGCTGGACAAGTGGATATGGTGAAGAGGATTTTACTGACTTGCAAGTCATGTTGAGTTTCACGTGATGCCGATGCTTCCTCCTTCCAAACCAGAAGTATTGGAGTCCCATGAACTGCAACATGTCTCACAAGCCAGTGAACTCCTCCTGACCCTGTCTGCTTGAACGGTGCTGAACAGTGGCAGATGGAAATATTCGGTGCTTCAAAATGGCTATGCTGAATTTGAACACCAACACTAGTCATGATTTTAACCACAGACCTGTTCAGGGCAGCTCCTCCACCATCTGCTGTGGAAATGGCATACTAAGTCATAACAGGACTAGTGGGTGTGCAGATTTTCCTGGCTATAGAAGTGTAGCTGTGGAGTAGTCCTTTTTATTATG